>NC_079503.1:37589504-37889504 GCF_030052815.1 Hevea brasiliensis | reverse complement strand
GAAACTTCTGTCCTCAGTTGTATTCCTGGGAGGCTTCCATTCCATCACTGCTTCTATTTTTTTGGGATCCACTCTAATCCCATCAGCTGACACTATGTGTCCAAGGAATGCAATCTCATTTAACCAGAAGTCACACTTGGACAGCTTACCATACAGCTTCTTTTCTCTCAGGGTTTGCAGAACAATCTTCAAATGCTCATCATGTTCTTCCTTGGTCTTGGAGCACACCAAAATATCATTAATAAAGACCACTACGAACTGATCTAAGTATGGATGAAAGATACAATTCATAAGGTCCATGAATGTTGCTGGTGCATTTGTTAGGCCAAAGGGCATCATCAGAAACTCATAATGCCCATACTGGGTCCTGAATGCAGTCTTTGGCGCATCTGCATCCTTCAACCTCAACTGATGATACCTTGATCTGAGATCAATTTTTGAAAATACTCCTGCTCCCTTGAACTGATCAAACAAATCATCAATTCTAGGCAACAGATATTTATTCTTCACTATCACTTTATTCAACTGCCGGTAATTGATGCACAACCTCAAAGTCCAATCCTTCTTTTTCACAAACAGCACTGGAGCTCCCCATGTAACATCCTTACTTTAGATAGTCCATATAGTCTACTGTTCTAGCAACCAATGTCGTCCGGGCAGCTAGAATATTTGAAATTATAATTAGACTAAAGTGGAGAGTTATAAAGAAACTAAATAATGCTCATAAAAATCAAGGAAAATTTTAGGAATTAAATACACTAAGGTTAAATGAGCCGAAAACCAAGGGATGAGTAACCCGAAGAGGAAGTGACGGTGAAGGCCGTTAATAACCCTAAACTCAAGGAAAACTTCATGAAATAATTTTTGGGACCTCAGGGGAGGATTATTGAGGTTCTAATGACAATAAAATGTTAAGAAAACACAAGGAAAATTTAATCAATCGGTACACACAATTTTTGCTTAATAAGCCGAACGGAGGGCATTTTGATCATTTCGTCTTCAGAGATGATTTTTTGCCAACTTTTCCTATTAACTAAATAATTTATATGACATAAAATATGAATAAATATTGTTAAAAATTTAATTGAAATTAAGTAAACAAGAAAAGGAAAGAAAATAAAAAGAAATGGGATTTACTACTTCATGCTTATGTAAGCATGAGGTAATTAAAATGCATGGCCAATCAAAATAAAGAACCATAATTAAAATACATTAAAAATAGAGAAAAGGAGGCAGAATTCTAGAAAATTTCAGTAGCCATTCTTCTTCCTCAAGCCATCCCATATGCTCATCCTTCCCTCCTCCATTTTTATGCTTACTAAAGCTTAAATTTCTTAGTTTTCTCTCAACAAAACCCTAACTTGGCAATATAAAACCTTGACATTTCATCTTGGCAAATCTTTTGGGAGTAAAAAGAAGTGTAAAGGAAGAGCTCTTACAATGTAACACCCTCCCTGTAGCAATTTCGTACATTCTACTGTTCCGGTGATCGGTGTCGGTCCGGACAGCTAGAATGTTTGGAAAAATATTTAAACTAAAGTGAGGAACTATAATTAACTCAAATATTAATAATAAAAATTTAGAAAAAATTTTAGAAATAAAATACAACCAAGTTAAATGAGCCGGTGCCCTAGCGATATGTAACCTAGTGAGAAGTTGCGGTTCTCGCAACTAGGAGCCCTAGACCCAGGGGAAAAATTATAAAATAATTTCTGTGACTCCAGAGAAGGGTTATTGAGGTTCTTATAGCATTAGAATTCCAACAAAATACTTAGAAAAAATTTTCAATCGGTACAGATAATTTTGGCCCGTTAAGCCAAACGGAGGGCATTTTGGTCATTTCGCCTTCAGAGGTGATTTTTGCCTGACTTGTCCGATTAAGTAAATAATTATTATGACATAAAATGTGAATAAATATTACTAAAAATTGAATTGAAAATGGGTAGAAAAGAAAAGAAAAAAAAAAGAATTAAATGGGAATTTATGACATCACATGATGTCATTAGTGTGCCTTCTCTCAACCCAATGTTGACACATAGCATAACTATATTTAAAAGAGACAAATGGGCTGAAAAATGAGAGAAAAACCAGATTTCTCATTCCTTCTTTCTTCCTTGCCGTAAACCATTCCTTCCCTAACCTCCATGGACAAGCTTTTTCAAACTTGATTTTCCCTAGCTTCCACACCATAAAAGCCCTAGTTGTCTTCACAAAAGATTCACCCCACACCTTGAGGAAGCTTTGGGCAGCAAAATTATGAAGAAAAATTAAAGTTTTGGTTGGCTTAGATTTGAGCTAAAAGAGGTTAGTGACTTAAACTTATGTGTCTCTTCAAATTTATGTTCAGTAAGTATAAATGAGTGTAAATTACAAAGAAAAATTGTTGAATACCAATTGTATGTAAACCCTAAATTTTTGGTAGCCATGGTTAGGGTTTGTTTATGATGATTTAATGAAGTTAAAAGGTTATTATGGCTGCCCTTAATGTGTATTTTGTAAGTTGATTGAAGAAATGCAATGAAAATGCATGAATGGTAATGTTTGAGTTAGGGTTTGGGGTGGAGAAATGGGACTTTGACCATGTGATGATGAAAATGGGTATTAATGGTCAATTAGTGACCATTTAGTTCTATTTAAACTAAAAATGAAGTGTGTTGAGGGATGGGATTTAGGTTTAGTGTGGCTGCCCTAGGTGACCTACAGAATTAGACATGAGTCCAGCAGGTTTGGGCAGCCATAACTTGAATTGTAGAGGTACAATTGGTGTTTGGCCAATTGGAAGTGAAAATAGACACATAATGGCACAACTTTGGTGAAGAAACCATGCCCATAAGACCAAACCATGTGGACCAAAAGCTTGCCCCAATCCGGGTGACCTGCAGTCTGTTTCTGCAGAATGACCAAATGAATAGTGTTTGGTTATTTGGCCATAACTCAGTGTAGAATGGTCTAATTGACCTGAAATTTTACCCACAACAAGCTGAGATATAGACCAACAACTTTCATGAAGAAACCTAACCCAAATTATGACTCGAACCTATCCAACAAGTGAGTTGAAGTTACTATTCACTGCACTGTAGATATGGTCAGTCCAGAAAAATTTCAATCTGGCCAGTTGTGGTTTTTGGACCATAACTTGAGATACAAAACTCCAAATGGAGTGATTCAAAAAAATGAAATTCAACTAGACAAAATAAGGAACAACTTTCATGTTTATTATTTTTCCAAATTCCCACTGCAACAGTAACTAATGGAATAGTAACCCAAAACTTGAAAACTGAAAATTCTGTCCAATTCACATTAAGCTTAGAGATGGTATTGGCAACCAATACCAACAAGTTGAAACTGCAAAATGTGGTATGTTGATGATATTTAAACTAATTTACCTATTGCCAATGCAAATTTCAACATTTTGGTTGACCAATGAAATGAATAGTAATCATAAAAATTCAATTTCAAAGAATTACATAAATAAAAAGTGTTAAATGCCCTAGTAGGCCTAATGGGATTGGTTTGGATAGGTTGGCATGCCAATAGGGTTCTGTTAGTAGTACTGCATATGGCTTCATGCCATTCTGTATTTCATGGCTTTCCATGCCATTCTGTGACATAATAGCCTTTGGCTATGATATTGAGTTGTTATGCTCGGGTTTAATCCCCGATAATTATTACAGCTTATTAGCTGTTTTGTTGCACACCGGGAGACACTATATGACCGATGGTGTGATGGTCTGAGGTACTTAGTATCCAGTACCAGTTTACCCATTTATCCAGTCCGGTCAACTAGTATAGGTTACTCGGGCTATATTAATAAATCTTACTAAACTTTAATCGAATAAAATTGCAATAAATATTTGAAATTATGTCTACCAAAAATGTAATCATACATTCTGCAGACATATTATTATTTTATTTTATTTTTATTTTATATTGTCACCACTAAGCAGAATTGCTTAGCGCGTCGCTTTTGCCACTCGCAGGTACTGGAGACATAGCTGGGGAGTCCAGCAGACCTCATACGGGGTGAGTTTTCAGATCTACACTAAGAGTTCAAAGTCACCTCACAAATTGCAGTCAATTGGTAGGACATTGGGCTACCTAAGTCTTTTGTATTTGTAAACTTTTGTTATGTATATTATAAACTCATGTAATCATATTTTTGCTGTAATTACCTATGAGCTGTGTTTAGAAATAAATATGAGTATTTCTCATTGAATTGGGTGTGATATGAGATGAATGTGAATTTTGAGATACTGAATTGATTTGAGAAATTGTTGAAAAATGTTGGTGGTTGACTGAGATTGAGATTATAATTATATTGGAAGTGTTTTTAAATAGGTTCAGAAGAACTGTTTTCCAATTTATAGCCGGCACTCTGTTGGATTTTCTATAAAATTTGCGGAAAAATTTAGATTTATAAAAAATTATAAATAAATGAATAAAAAGGGATTAATTGAAATTGAAACATGAATTGGTGTTCCGACACACTGAGTGGCATAACTTGCTCGGCTACACTGTAGACGGGTATGGGATGTCACATTTAGTGGTATCAGAGCACGGTTTAGGCGTTTCTGGACCTAGATTGAGTCCATACCATGCATTGCATTTGTAAGAGTCGAGGTGACACTAATGCAGATCTGTTGTCTTTGTTAAATAGGATATGGACCCTTTATCTCAGAGGGCAGTTGAGGAGGAAGTGGAGAGTCATGCTCCATCTATAGTAGCAGAGACTGAGGGTGGGGGAGAACCTACTCCACCAGCTCCATCAGAGCCTGCTCAACCTCCACAGGTCATGTTCCAGCAAATGGCCGAATTCTTCAAACAAATGGCTGGGGTAATGCCACCACCACCACCACCTCCACAACCGAAATCACACCTGGAAAGATTGAGAAAATTTGGAGCAGTGGACTTCTTTGGCAAGAGAGAAGATGATTCATTGCAATTGAAAATTGGTTGAATGTAATGAGCAGAGTTTTAAAACAACTCCACTGCACTCCTGAAAAAAATCTAGAAGCTGTTGTATCTCTGTTGCAAAATGATGCATATGAATGGTGGGATACGGTGTCCAGTGAAGTACAGCCAGAAGTAATAACTAAGGACTTCTTCCTCTCCGAATTCAAGAAGAAATATGTGGGTAGTGTATACCTAGAAGAGAGAAGAAGGGAATTCATTAACCTGACGCAGAGACAGTTGACATTGGCCGAGTATGAAAAGGAATTTGTCAGATTGAGCTGCTACGGAAGGGAGATAGTCCCTAATGAAGCTGAAAGGTGTAAGAGATTTGAAGAAGGATTAAATGACAACATAAAGATCATGATCACTGCCTTGGGAATCACAGACTTCACCAAGTTAGTGGAAGCTGCAATAAAAGTTGAAAAGGTTAGAATAAGTGAGCAGACCAGAAGAGAGAAACAAAGAGAAGAGGGGCCTGTGTCGCCTAGTTCATCTCATACACATGTGAAGAAGTTCAAGGGTCCACCGCACGCAGTTTAGGTCAACCACAAGGTCGTGGTCACCTCGGGGCCTGTGCCATAGTTTACCCCTAGGAGAGATCAGTCCACACCATCAGTGGGCAGCTCTCTAGGGATGGGGTTCAGGGGACCAGCCCCAACATCTTCTACATGTCCACATTGCCTGAAGTGGAATAAGGGGGAGTGTTGGAGAGTGACTGGTGCCTGCTTAAGGTGTGGGTCAACAGAGCATCAGTTGAGGAACTGTCCACGCAGAACTACTACAGCTGCTCTAACACAAGCGCATGCACCGCTCCGCACCACAAAGAGGTAGGAAACTGCAACTGAGGCAGTGGGACCATCACAGAGGCCTGCATCTGAGCCAGCAGAGAGGCCTGAGGGCAAACCACCTGCCAGAGCCTATGCCATGAGAGCTCAGGAGGAGCAAGATGCCCCGGACGTCATCAGGGGTACGTTCTCCCTCTACAATACATCTGTGCATGCATTGGTGGATCCAGGATCCACTCATTCATACATCTGCATCAACCTACCCATAGAAAGGGGGATACTAGTAGGGGAGAGTGACAAAGACATTCTGGTTACTAATCCGTTGGGCCACAGTGTAGCAGTGAACAAAGTGTACAAGGGTTGCCCATTAAGGATTTAGGGGTATGAATTCTCGGCAGATCTAATTGAGTTGCCCTTCCACGAGTTTGACGTGATTTTGGGAATGGACTGGTTATCACGTCATCAGGTAATAGTTGATTGTAAACTGAAGAGGATTTCTTTGAAAACTCCTGAGGGTAATGAGATTACAGTTATAGGGAAAAGGACAGATTTCTTGTCCAATGTCATCTCAGCCACAGTTGCAAGAAAACTGATGAGAAAAGGCTATGAAGCCTACCTAGCACATGTGGTGGATATTAGGCAAAGCGCTAAGACTGTGTGACATACCCACAGAAAAGACTTCCTGCATGTGTTCCTCAAGAATTGCCCGTTTGCCAAAGAAAGGAAAGTTGAATTTGCTATTGAGACATCACGGTACAAAGACCAATCTTTATTGCTCCTTAAAGGATGGCACCCACAGAATTGAAGGAACTGAAAATCCAGTTACAGGAGTTACTGGATAAGGGATTCATACGCCCCAATGTGTCACCATGGGGAGCTCTAGTGCTGTTTGTGAAAAAGAAGGATGGGACTTTGAGGTTATGCATTGATTACTGGCAGTTGAATAAAGTGACTGTGAAGAATAAGTATCCATTACCTAGAATTGATGATCTGTTTGATCAGTTGAAGGGGGCAGGAGTATTTTCTAAGATTGATCTTAGATCGGGGTATCATCAATTGAGGGTGAAGGATGCAGATGTGCCAAAGACTGCATTCAGGACCCGGTATGGGCATTATGAGTTTTTGGTGATGCCCTTTGCCCTAACAAATGCACCAGCAGCATTCATGGACCTTATGAACCGTATCTTCCATCTATACCTAGATTAGTTCGTAGTGGTCTTTATTGATGATATTTTGGTATATTCCAAGACCAGTGAAGAACATGATGAGCATTTGAGGATTGTTCTGCAAACCCTGAGAGAAAAGAAGCTGTATGCTAAGTTGTCCAAGTGTGACTTCTAGTTGAATGAGATTGCATTCCTTGGACACATAGTGTCAGCTGATGGGATTGGGGTGGATCCCAAGAAAATAGAAGCAGTGATAGAATGGAAGCCTCCCAGAAATACAACTAAGGTCAGAAGCTTCTTAGGGCTAGTTGGGCATTACAGAAGATTTGTGAAGGGATTTTCCTTAATAGCTGCTCCAATGACCAAGTTGTTACACAAGAATATCAGATTTGACTGGAATGACAAGTGTCAGACTAGTTTTGAGAAGTTGAAGGCTATGTTGACAGAGGCACCAGTGTTAACACCAAAGGTCGGGAAAGGACTTTGTGGTCTACAGTGATGCCTCTCATAATGGGTTAGGGTGTGTATTGATGTAAGAGGGGAAGGTGGTCGCTTATGCTTCCAGGCAGCTAAGGCCACATGAACAGAATTACCCTACCCATGATTTAGAACTTGCAGCAATTATCTTCACACTGAAGATATGGAGGCACTACTTGTATGGTGAAAAGTGCTACATTTACACAGACCACAAAAGCTTGAAATACTTGCCAACCCAAAAAGAGCTCAACCTTAGACAGAGGCGATGGATTGAGTTCCTGAAGGACTATGATTGTGTAATTGACTACCATCCTGGGAAGGCAAATGTAGTTGCTGATGCTTTGAGCAGAAAATCCATCACAGCTTTGAGATCATTGAATGCCCGTCTATCTTTAGTTTGAGATGGAGCTATTTTGGCTGAGTTGCAAGTGAGGCCAAACCTGCTACAACAGATTTTAGTTGGGCAAAAGGCAGATGAAAAGTTAATGGCTATTATGAGCCAAATCTCAGGGGGAAAAGTAACAAGATGGGTGTCTGTACTATAAAGGAAGAGTATGTGTACCAGATAATGGGGAATTAAAAGCCAGTATTCTGAAAGAGGCACATGCCAGTGTTTATGCTATGCACCCAGAAAGTACAAAGATGTATCATGATCTGAAGCTTCAGTATTGGTGGCCTAGTATGAAGAAAGACATAGCTGACTATGTGACTAAATGCTTGACATGTCAGCAAGTCAAGGCAGAACATCAAGTTCCATCAGATTTGCTATAGCCTATACGCATACCTGAATGGAAATGGGATCGGGTGACCATGGATTTTGTAAGCGGTCTACCTCTCACCCAAAAGAAACATGATGCAGCATGGGTGATAGTAGATAGATTGACGAAGTCAGCACACTTTCTGCCAGTTAGGACTGACTACTCATTGGAGAAGTTAGCAGAATTGTATATCAGTGAGATAGTTAGATTGCATGGAATTCCACTTTCCATCATATCTAATCGAGACCTAAGGTTTACATCGAGATTCTGGAAGAAGTTGCATGAGTCCTTGGGTACACAACTCCACTTCAGCACAGCTTTCCATCCTCAGATGGATAGGCAATCAGAAAGAGTAATCCAGGTAAACAATTGAAACCAATTAAACTAATACACATATTGAACTGAAATGGTAATAATAACATGAAATATATGTCAGGTCCTTGAGGATATGCTGAGGAGTTGTGTCATTGAGTTGGAGGGAAGTTGGGATAGATACCTCCCACTGGCAGAATTTGCATACAACAATAGCTACCAAGCTAGCATCCAAATGGTCCCGTATGAAGCATTGTATGGGAGAAAATGTAGAACTCCAGTGTGCTGGACTGAATTGGGCGAAGATAAACTAATAGGGTCAGACCTAGTGAAACAGACTGAGGAGAAGGTAAAACTAATCAAAGCCAATCTGAAGGTTGCCTTAGACAGACAAAAATCCTATGCCGACTTCAAGAGAAAAGAAATAGAATATGCAGTTGGCGATAAAGTGTTTCTCAAAGTCTCACCGTGGAAGAAGGTACTAAGGTTTGGAAGAAAAGGTAAGTTAAGCCCTAGGTTCATTGGCCCATATGAAGTCATTGAACGTGTGGGTCCAGTGGCCTATAGGCTAGCTTTACCACCAGAGCTGGACAAGATCTACAATGTGTTCCACGTGCCTATGTTAAGAAGATATCGCTCAGATCCTTCACCTGTCATCTCCATGGAAGAAATTGAAGTACAATCGGATTTGACATATGAAGAAGGACCCATACGGATCCTGGCTCGGGAAGTGAAAGAGTTGAGAAATAAGCAGATCCAACTGGTGAAAGTGCTTTGGAGCCACCACAACACCTAGGAGGCAACTTGGGAAAGTGAAAAGACGATGAGGCAACAGTTCCCTCAACTGTTTGCATCAGGTAAACTTCGAGGACGAAATTTAAATTAGAGGGGAAGAGTTGTAACACCCACCCTGTAGCAATTTCGTACATTCTACTGTTCCGGTGATCGGTGTCGATCCGGACAGCTAGAATGTTTGGAAAAATATTTAAACTAAAGTGAGGAACTATAATTAACTGAAATATTAATAAGAAAAATTTAGGAAAAATTTTAGAAATAAAATACAACCAAGTTAAATGAGCCGGTGCCCTAGCAATGGGTAACCTAGTGAGAAGTTACGGTTCTCGCAACGAGGAGCCCTAGTCCCGGGGGAAAAATTATAAAATAATTTTTGAGACTCCAGAGAAGGGTTATTGAGGTTCTTATGGCATTAGAATGCCAAGAAAATACTTAGAAAAAAATTTTCAATCGGTATAGACAATTTTGGCCCGTTAAGCCAAACGGAGGGCATTTTGGTCATTTCGCCTTCAGAGGTGATTTTTGGCCTACTTTTCCAGTTAAGTAAATAATCATTATGACATAAAATGTGAATAAATATTACTAAAAATTGAATTGAAAATGAGTAAAAAAGAAAAGAAAAAAAATAAATTAAATGGGAATTTATGACATCACATGATGTCATTAGTGTGCCTTCACTCAACCCAAGTTGACATATGGCATAACTATATTTAAAAGAGACAAATGGGCTGAAAAATGAGAGAAAAACCAGATTTCTCATTGCTTCTTTCTTCCTTGCCGTAAACCATTCCTTCCCTAACCTCCATGGACAAGCTTTTTCAAGCTAAATTTTCCCTAGCTTCCACACCATAAAAGCCCTAGTTGTCTTCACAAAAAATTCACCCCACACCTTGAGGAAGCTTTGGGTAGCAAAATTATGAAGAAAAATTAAAGTTTTGGTTGGCTTAGATTTGAGCTAAAAGAGGTTAGTGACTTAAACTTATGTGTCTCTTCAAATTTATGTTCAGTAAGTATAAATGAGTGTAAATTACAAAGAAAAATAATTGAATACCAATTTTATGTAAACCCTAAATTTTTGGCAGCCATGGTTAGGGTTTGTTTATGATGATTTAATGAAGTTAAAAGGTTATTATGGCTGCCCTTAATGTGCATTTTGTAAGTGGATTGAAGAAATGCAATGAAAATGCGTGAATGGTAATGTTTGAGTTAGGGTTTGGGGTGGAGAAATGGGACTTTGACCATGTGATGATGAAAATGAGTATTAATGGTCAATTAGTTACCATTTAGTTCTGTTTAAACTAAAAATGAAGTGTGTTGAGGAATGGGATTTAGGTTTAGTGTGGCTGCCCTAGGTGACCTGCGGAATTGGACATGAGTCCAGCAGGTTTGGGCAGCCATAACTTGAATTGTAGAGGTTCAATTGGTGTTTGGCCAATTGTACATGAAACTAGACACATAATAGCACAACTTTGGTGAAGAAACCATGCCCATAAGATCAAACCATGTGGACCAAAAACTTGCCCCAATCCGGGTGACCTGCAGTCTGTTTCTGCAGAATGAACAAATGAATAGTATTTGGTCATTTGGCCATAACTCAGTGTAGAATGGTCCAATTGACCTGAAATTTTACCTACAGTAAGCGGAGATATAGACCAACAACTTTCATGAAGAAAGCTAACCCAAATTATAACCAGAACCTATCCAACAAGTGAGTTGAATTCACTATTCACTGCACTGTAGATATGGTCAGTCCAGAAAAATTTCAATCCGGCCAGTTGTGGTTTTTGGACCATAACTTGAACTACAAAACTCCAAATGGAGTGATTCAAAAAAGGAAATTCAACTAGACAAAGTAAGGAACAACTTTCATGTTTACTATTTTTCCAAATTCCCACTGCAACAGTAACTAGTAGAACAGTAAACCCAAAGCTTGAAAACTGAAAATTCTGTCCAATTCACATTAAGCTTAGAGATGGTATTGGCAACCAATACCAACAAGTTTAAACTGCAAAATGTGGTATATTGATGATATTTAAACTAATTTCCCTATTTCCAATGCAAAATTCAACATTTTGGTTGACCAATGAAATGAATAATAATCATAAAAATTCAATTTCAAAGAATTACATAAATAAAAAGTGTTAAATGCCCTAGTAGGCCTAATGCGATTGGTTTGGATAGGTTGGCATGCCAATAGGGTTCTGTTAGCAGTACTGCATATGGCTTCATGACATTCTGTATTTCATGGCTTTCCATGCCATTCTGTGACATAATAGCCTTTGGCTATGATATTGAGTTGTTATGCTCAGGTTTAATCGCCGATAATTATTACAGCTTATTAGTTGTTCTGTTACACACCGGGAGACACTATATGACCGATGGTGTGATGGTCCGAGGTACTTAGTACCCAGCACCAGTTTACCCATTTATCCAGTCCAGTCAACTAGTATAGGTTACTCGGGCAATATTAATAAATCTTATCAAACTTTAATCGAATAAAATTGCAATAAATATTTGAAATTAAGTCTACCAAAAATGCAAACATACATTCTGCATACATGTTATTATTTTATTTTATTTTATTTTATATTGTCACCACTAAGCAGAATTACTTAGTGCATTGCTTTTGCCACGCGCAGTATCGAGACATAGCCGGGAGTCCAAAGAGACCTCATACAGGGTGAGTTTTCATATCTGCACTCAGAGTTCAAAGTCACCTCACAAATTGCAGTGCATTGGTAGGACATTGGGCTACCTAAGTCTTTTGTATTTGTAAACTTTTGTTATGTATATTATAAACTCATGTAATCATATTTTTGCTGTAATTATCTATGAGCTGTGTTCAGAAATAAATATGTGCATTTCTCATTGAATTGGGTGTGATATGAGATGAATGTGAATTTTGAGATACTGAATTGATTTGAGAAATTGTTGAAAAATGTTGGTGGTTGACTGAGATTGAGATTATAATTATATTGGAAGTGTTTTTAAATAGGTTCAGAAGAACTTTTTTCCAATTTATAGCCGGCACTCTGCCGGATTTTCTATAAAATTTGCAGAAAAATTTAGATTTATCAAAAATTATAAATAAATGAATAAAAAGGGATTAATCGAAATTGAAACATGAATTGGTGTTCCGACACACTGAGTGGCATAACTTGCTCAGCTACACTGTAGACGGGTAAAGGGTGTCACATGCATGATTAAAATTCACACCATTAGAGGTTAGTGACTAAACTTGTCTTTTCTCTTTCATTTTATGTTGAAGGAGTAGAATTGAGTGTAAATTTATAAAGAAATTTAATAAATATCATGTGTATGCCCATCCCAAATTTTTGGCAGCCTTGGATGTAGTAAGATTTTGAGGATTTCATGAAACTAAAATGGTAGCATGGCTGCCCTTAGTATTTGTCTCTTGAGTGGAATAATGAAATGCAAGCTAAATGCATGATTTGAGATATTAAGGTTAGGGTTTGGGTATGAAATTGAGACTTTGATCATGCAATGGTGAAAGTAAATTTTAATGATCAATTAGTGACCATTTGGTTATGTGTGAATGAGAAATGAAGTGATTTGTTAGGTGGGAATTAAAGTTAGTGTTGCTGCCCTTTGTCACCTGTAGGACTAGGCATGAGTCCAGCGGGTTTGGGAAGCAATAACTGGAGTTGTAGAGGTTCAAATGGTGCAAGGCCAATTGGACACGAAACTAGACACAAGATGGAACAACTTTGGTGAAGAAACCATGCCCAGAAAACCAAACCAAGTTGACCTAAAGATTGACCTAATCTGGGTGACCTGCATTCTGCCTGGGCAAAATGACTAAGGTCATAACTCAGTGTAGAAAGGTCTAATTGACCAGAAATTTTACCAGCAAATAGATGAGACATAGACCTACAACTTTCATGAAGAAAACCAACCCAAATTTTAAACATAACATGTTCAAAAGGCGACCTGCAATCACTGCACAAAACACTGTAGATTTGGTCAGTTCAAAAAATATGGGAAGTTGGCAATCCAGCCAGTCATGGTATTTAGGCCATAACTTGAGCTAAAAAACTCCAAATGGAGTGATTCAAAAAAAGAAATGTAACTAGACACAATAAGGAACAACTTTTATGTTGACAACTTTGCCAAATTCCTACTGCAAACATGACTAATGGAACAGTAAATACAAGGCTTGAAATCTGAAAATTTTGGACAACTAACATTAAGCTTGGAAATGGTATTGGCAACCAATACCAACAATTTTAGAATGCAAAATGTGGTATATTGGGAGTATTAAAACCAATGTACCTATTGTCTATGCAAAAGTCAATATTTTTGTTGACTAATGAAATGAATAGTAACACCTAAACTTAAATTTCAAGAATTGTATAAATTATGAGTGTAATATGTCCTAATACACCTAGCAAGATTGGTTTGGATAGGTTGGCATGCCAATAGGGTTCTGTTAGCAGTACTGCATATGGCTTCATGCCATTCTGTGTTTTATGGCCTCATGAGCCATTCTTTGATATAATAGATTTTGGGCTATGTTGATTGAGTTGTTATACTTGGGTTTTATCCCTGATAATTATTATAGCTTATTAGTTGTTTTGTTGCACACCGGGAGACACAATGTGGCCAATGGTGTGATGGTCCATGGTACTTGGTACCCAGCGCCAGTTTACCCATTTATCTAGTCCAGTCGACTAGTATGGGTTACTTGGGCAATTAAAATAAATCTTACCAAACTTTAATAGAATAATACTACAACCCATGTTTAAAATTAAATATAAACACACATTCTGCATATTTATTTTATTTTAGTTATATTATTTTATATTATCACCACTAAGCAGAATTGCTTAGCGTGTCGCTTTTGCCACGCACAGGTACTGGAAACATAGCTGGGGAGCTCAGCAGACCTCAGACCAGTTGAACTTTCAGAGCTGCATACAGAGTGCAGAGTCACCACACATCTACAGTGCACTTGGTAGTCTTAGTAGTATGCCCTATAGCATATCATTTAGTATGTATCTTGTACATATTTTTATTAATAAAAGGCATTTCCACTTTTCTATTTACATAATATATTTATGTGTAAAAGAAAAGATCCATTGATATTTTGTTAGAAATATTATTCTTAAGTTGTTAAGAATATGAGTGACAATATTTCTAGCATAAAGTATCATAAATAGGTTCACAAAAGAGGATACTTCATAATAAGGATATGACTTATCCAGAAAGATTGTATTCATATTTGTTCCCAAGTTATTTATATGAGATATAAATAAGATGGAATGGTGAGTCTCATGCCATATAACAAACATGATAGGCACTTATAAATAATAAGTAGGCAGAACCAGTGACACTTATGACAAGCACATGGAGTTTACTCTTGTCAATGTTTTGTCATAAATCATATCAGTGCATATAATTTTTAGACCTGAGATAGAACAGTTATCTTGTATATAGGTAATTTGAGTTTGATACTGCTTTCATACTTGTACTATGTACGGGTATATGGGCATCTATTGGCTCTTACTAGTTATATATGGAGGTAGGTGTTGATCAAGATGGAATCTGTTCCTCTAAGTAAATAGAGATAAAATCCTATGTTCATTTAATTGTTCTTGATGTTTCAAGTTCCTGGTTAGGATAGATAGATTTATTCAGAAAAGAATTTCTGATGAGAAAATCTTTTTAATCAATAACTGGAATTAAAAGAGAACATAGTATTCATAACAAATGGAGTTTGACATAAACCATGACTCCAGCTTGAGTTGGGATTTTGTGACAGAGAGATTCTAGTGCATGGTAACATATGATTATAGGTTCATTTAAGGTAAACCTTATTACTAATTGGGTGGCCATGGCACGCTATGCTAGGTGTTAACCATGGTCTATGAGGTTCATAAAATGATTTAGAGAAATCATTTATGGTAAGAAAGAGTTCTGATGATATTAAGAGTTGATATCATGTCTCATTGCCAATTAGTGATGAGCCTTGTAAGTCACACACATACACAAGTTATCACCTATTTAAATATGATTTAATTAATTAATTAAAGAGTTTAATTGATTAATTAAATAGGTTAGGTTTGCAATAAATTGCAAAGTCCCTAGCATGACTTGAAACCAAATCTAGATTATTGGATGTATAGTATAAGTTAAATTTATATTTAAAATGTTTAAATATGAATTTAATTAATGAGAAATTAATTAATAGAGATTAAATAATTAATTTATATTTGATATAAATTAGAAGAAGAAAAATAATTATTTTGGGTTAAGAACTCAAAATTAAGACACAGGGGCATTTTGGTCATTCCACAATGTGACATGTGGCACCATGAGATGGTGACACATGGGATTACACATAAGCTTGCCAAATGTTTTTTAATCATGTAAGATGATTAAAATCAAGATTAAATATAGGTTTGACACTTGGCACAATGTGATTGGGTCACTTAAACCTAGAGGTAATCAAAGGGTGACATGTGGCAAGGGTTTAATGTGTTAACCTAGCTATATAAGTATTGTTATGAAAAAGAAAAACAACCAGCAGCCACTCCTCTCCTTTGTCACGCCATTTTGAGGCTCTCCATATATTCTTCTTCATCTCTCATCAATTCAAAGAGATTAGCCATCAATCTCTTGAATTAAGAACGCTAGAAATTGTTTCTAATGTCCTGTTTACATCTCTAATCTCTTAAAAGGTAGAACTTGAATTTCTAATTAGTAGAAAAAGCTTTAGAAGCTATTCAAGGGCTGCCATAGGTGTTTTTGGTGTGGACAAGCTAGAGGGACAACATTTGGTGTCCTGAAGACAAATCTCAAAGGCGCAGACACGCTGCAGTGTATCAAGAGGTTAGTGTAATCGTTCTTGATTTAATCTGGGGTTCTAAAATTAATCTGATTAATTTTAAAATCTTAAATGGCAAATACAGATCCAAAAAGATATTAAAAGAGTTTTAATATGTTGTTTATCATTGAAATCAAATAGATAAAAATAAATCTTGCATGATGCATGTGACCCTAAGTGAAAAATTTTGAATTCAATGGTATAAAATTGTGTTTTTCACGCTTCTGTTCCTTCAATTGGTATCAGAGCCGCTATATTTGCTATTTAGATTGATGTTTATATGATTTAGTTGTGTGTTTGATCATGAGATTAAAAGTTCATTGCTTGTTGCAAAGCCAAGGTAGCGGCACAAATGATGAACACATGGTGTGCATGGTTGATGCACCACAATAGTGTGCAAAGGTAAATGGATGGTGAATGTGCAATTTTTGTATGATCTAAGATCCATTTTATGTCTAATTAAATTGTTTAATTAGAATTTTTATCACACAATTAAATTATGATTCAAATCAGAATTTTAAAAATTGTTTGAATGTGATTCAAATCTGAATTTTAAAAGTTGTTTAAATGTGATTCAAATCTGAATTTTTAAAGTTTTTTGAATCATATTTAAATCTGATTTTTTAAATTTGAAAGAATAAAATTCAGATCCGATTTTTTAAAAAATGTTTGAATGTGATTCAAATCTAATTTTTTAAAAAATGTTTGAATGTGATTCAAATCTGAATTTTTAAAGTTGTTTGAATGTGATTCAAATCTGAATTTTTAAATTTGTTTGAATGAGATTCAAATCTGAATTTTTAAATTTATTTGAATCATATTCAAATCTGGATTTTTAAGTTGAATATGAGATATTCAATTTAATTTAAGTATGTATGTTTTATTTAATTGTTAAATAGTGATATGCATGATGGATGATCATGGACTATAAAAGACCAATGTGATTGGATTTATTTCTTTTATGTTTCTTTGGGATTGTAAATTAATTAATTTATTTTAATTTATTTTGGGCATGTATTATTAAGTTTGTAATAATTTTTGGGTTGTAATTTCATTTGTTTAAGTTCTTGTAAATTCGCCCTTGTATGCGAAGGATTACTATGTAATATTGGATTGCAAGAAGTTCAAGGAGGTCAAGAGCATTGGTGGAACCAGTAGGAGGAATTCAAGAACAAGTGTTGATTATGTACTCCTTCAGCAACTCTTGTAAAATGAATGAATGAAATGCACCTAGGAGTGCCCTGATTCAATTCTTGGTGGCTCAGAATTGAATCCCTTAGAAAGTCCATGATCATACCATATTTATTGCTTATCCATGAATGCATGAGATGTATGGGAATCTAAGCTATTGTATGATATATGCATGCTAATTGGATAATGTGCAAAGTGAAACCTTAATAGTAATTAGAATGAGCATAAAATCTTCCAAACAAATGATTAAGTTGGAAATGCTATAATTAAAGTAATTATAACATAGGCCCTCCATTGAGGCAATTATTTTAAGAAATTTTAAATAGTTGCATAAGATGCAATTAATTTAAGAGATTTTCTTAAGAATAATTGTTAAGCATGAGATGTTGTAAATATGTAAATAGTTTGGTGGCCAATATTGGATGTACCTGAGGACATTAAAATTATTTCCATAATTATTGGCTCAATGGGATCAACTTAACTAATGCAAGATAAGTCAATAATGGATGTACCTAAGATTTTGAGCATTAGGGGCTAGGTAAAGGATTGAACCTCACATGAGATGTGATGGGCAAGGAGTTGCTCACTTATAGTTTATTGTAATTCCAATAATGGATGTACCTGAGGATGATCAATAGAATTATAAGAATTCAATCACCCACTAGAAATCCATCCAACTAGAATTTTCGTTTTCTACTTTGGAAGTGTAGGATTCACTAAGTTAGTGGGAGGACCAATTTGATTAAAAGACCATAATCATTTTGGTTAATTACATGATATATTTACTAATTAATCTGGTTATTTTCTGCAGTTAATTTTCTGATAAAAATGAGCACAGAACAACCACCACCATCTAATATCCTTGCAAGCATACTTGATCGCAATAGGTTGATAGGACCTAATTTGTCTGATTGGCTAAGAAATTTGAAACTTGTCCTGAACCTTGAACATATAGGATATTTTCTAGATTCAAATGTTCCTGGTCCCTTACCTCTAGAGGCCACACAAGAGGAACATGAAACTTTGGATAAGTGGAAGGAGCATGATATGAGAGCTAAGTGTTACATGCTTGCTTCCATGAATAATGAGTTACAAAAGCAGCATGAGAACATGTTGAGTGCGAGTGAGATCCTCCTTCACCTATAAGAGTTATATGGTGAGCACAGCAGGAATGCTAGGTATGAGATATCTAGACAGCTATTCCATATGAGGATGTCTGAGGGACAGAATGTTGGGGATCGTGTCCACAAGATGATTCGGCTGATTGAGTAGTTGGAACATCTTGACTTCAACATGGATTTCCAACTACAGATGAATTTGATCCTTCAGTCCATTCCTAAGTCTTTTGGGAATTTTGTTACAAATTTCCATATGACTCAACAGGAATACACCTTAGCTGGTTTACTCAACATGCTGGTTATTGCCCAAAAGAATATGCCGGGTAATAAAGGAAAAGAGGTAGCTTTTTTTACATCTTCTTCTGCTGGAAAGTCCAATAAGAAGAAGGGCAATAAGAAAAAGAAACCTCAGATTTCTGGTCCTTCCAAGAAAATAGCTAAACAAAAAAGGAAGACTAAAGCTGATGGAGGCAAAAAAAAGTGTTTCCACTGCCAAAAGGATGGGCACTGGAAAAGGAACTGCCCAGAGTATCTTGCTTCTCTGAAGGACAAGAAGGATACACCTTTGGAAGGTATGTCCATATCTTGTTATTTAGATTCTGATGATACTCATAGTTCATCTACAGCTTGGGTTTTTATACTGGTGCCAGTTCTCACATTTCTAATGATATGCAGGAACTAGCAAATAGTAGCAACTTGCGTTCTCAAGTTATTAGAGCCGGATTGGCAATGGCTCAACTGTTGAAGCTTTAGCCATAGGATCTAAATCTTTTTACATGTTTGGACATGTTTTGAGTTTGGATAATATTTTATATGTACCTGATGCTTTTAAGAACATCAGTTCTATATCTAGTTTGACTAGAAATGGCTATGAATTTCAGTTCACAGATGATGTTTGCAATATTTATTTTGGAAATAAATATGTTGGTTCGGGTTATATGAATGATGGTCTTTATTATTTGGATAATAATGACAAACATAAATTGAATGCAAGTGATCTAAAAGAATGTAATGCCATGGTGAAAACCAACTCAAGTTCAAAATATATTTGGCACTAAAGGTTATGTCATGTTGCAGAAGATAGGATTGCAAAACTGGAGAAAATGGGGATTCTATCCTTATTGGGCTCTGAGCCTACTCCAACTTGTGAATCTTGCCTTCAGGGCAAAATGACTAGATCACCCTTTGTTGGACAAGGGCTAAGAGCTGAAAATATTTTGGAACTAATACATAGTGATGTATGTGGTCCATTTAAAGAAATGGCTAGAGGGGGCTTTCATTATTTTATTACCTTTACTGATGATAAATCAAGATTTGGGTATTTGTGTTTGATGAAATACAAACATGAATCCTTTGAAAAGTTTAAAGAATTTAAATCTGAAGTGGAAAATCAAACAGGAAAGAGTATTAAAGCTCTTCGATCAGATCGTGGAGGTGAATATTTGAGTACTGAATTTGATGAATACTTGAGAGAGCATGGCATTGTTTCTCAGCTGACCCCTCCAGGAACGCCACAACTGAATGGTGTATTTAAAAGGAGAAATCGTACCCTATTGGATATGGTACGTAGTATGATGAGCTATACTGATATACCAATCTTCTTTTGGGGATTTGCATTAGAATCAGCTTTGTATATTCTGAATAGGATTCCATCAAAATCAATTTCTTCCACACCTTATGAGATATGGCATGGAAGAAAACCAAGTCTTAAGCATGTTAAGATTTGGGGTTGTCCAGCTTATATCAAAAAGCTGAACACTGATAAATTGGAGACCAGATCAGAAAAAGGTCGATTTGTTGGATATCCAAAAGATAGTTTTGGATATTATTTTTATTTTCTGACTTCACAAAAGGTTGTGATAAGTAGATATGCCACATTTCTTGAACAACAGTTTGTTCAAAAAGGAGGCAAAGGAAGGCAAATAAATTTAGAATTCGAGAATTCTGACCAACCAATAGATCAGATGGATATAGATCCATCTAGTCAACCTATACCCGTTGATGAAACGTCTACAGCTGTTCCTCGTAGAACAACCAGGGTATCTCACCCACCAGTGAGATATGGTTTTCTTCACAAAGAAGAATAAAAGTTGTCTACTCATGAAGAAGTAGATCATGGAGATGATCCACTTACCTAAGAAGAAGCTATATCAGATATAGACTCTTCAAAATGGATTGATGCTATGAAATCCGAGATTGATTCCATGTATAAGAATCAAGTTTGGGATCTTGTTGACCCACCTGAAGGTATTGTACCTATAGGGAACAAATGGATTTTCAATAAGAAAATTGGTTCTGATGGAAAGGTAGAGACCTGTAAGGCAAGGCTAGTAGTGAAAGGGTTTCGCCAAAGGCAAGGAGTCGACTATGAGGAGACTTTCTCGCCTGTTGCCATGCTTAAATCAATTAGGATTTTATTAGCAATAGCTGCATACTATGATTATGAGATTTGGCAGATGGATGTCAAAATAGCTTTTTCAATGGATACATTGAAGAAAACATTTTCATGGAACAACCTAGGGGTTTTGAATCCTAAGATGGTTCTAAGGTAGGCAAGCTAAAGCGATCCATTTATGGGTTGAAACAAGCTTCGAGGAGTTGGAACATCCGTTTTGATGAAGCCATTAAATCCTTTGGTTTTATAAAAAATGAGGATGAGCCATGTGTATATAAGAAGGTTAGTGACAGTGCTATCACTTTCCTTGTCTTATATGTGGATGACATACTGTTGATGGGTAATGACGCAGGTATGTTGACAACTATAAAGGTATGGTTGTCAAATACATTCTCCATAAAAAGACTTAGGGGAGGCAACTTATATTCTTGGGATTCGTATCTATAGAGATAGAGCAAAAAGAATAATTGGTTTATCCCAAAGTCTATACTTGGAAAAGGTGTTAAAGAGGTTTAACATGCTTGATTCCAAGAGAGGATTGTTACCAGTGAGACATGGTATCCACCTTTCTAAAGAGATGTCTCCAAAGACACCTGAAGAAAGAGATAAGATGGCCAGGACTCCATATGCTTCGGCTATTGAAAGTTTAATATATACAATGTTGTGTACTAGGCCGGATATCGCATATGCTGTTAGTTTGACTAGCAGGTATCAATCCAATCCAAGTTTGGAACACTGGATAGCTGTCAAGAATATCCTTAAGTACTTGAGAAGAACTAAGGATTTATTCTTGATTTATGGAGGTGGAGACTTACAATTGGATGGTTATACTGATTCTGATTTCCAATCAGATATCGATTTTCGTCTACCTCTGGATATGCGTTCATTTGTAATAGAGGTGCAGTTAGTTGGAAGAGTTCCAAATAGAGCACGACTACAGATTCCACTACAGAGGCTGAGTATATTGCTGCATCAGATGCTGCAAAGGAAGCTGTTTAGATAAAGAAGTTTGTGACAGAACTTACAATAGTTCCTTCCATTGAGTCAGCAGTTCCACTACACTGTGACAATAATGGAGCAGTCATACAGGCTAAGGAACCAAGGTCTCACCAGAAATCCAAACACATAGAAAGGCGCTACCACATTATCAGAGAAATAGTTGGGCGAGGCGATGTAGCCATGCAGAAAATAGCATCAGCTGAAAATCCAGATGATCCATTCACTAAGCCTATGTCACAGACTCAGTTAGACCGACATGTTAAGAAGATAGGTCTATGATATTGTAATGAATGGCTCTAGTGCAAGTGGGAGATTGTTAGTAGTATGCCCTAGAGCATATCATTTAGTATGTATCTTGTACATATTTTTATTAATAAAAGGCATTTCCACTTTTTCATTTACATAATATATTTATGTGTAATAGAAAAGGTCCATTGATATTTTATTCAAAATACTATTCTTAAGTTGTTAAGAATATGAGTGATAATATTTCTAGCACAAAGTATCATAAATAGGTTCACAATCGAGGATACTTCATAATAAGGACATGACTTATCCAGAAAGATTGTATTCATATTTGTTCCCAAGTTATTTATATGAGATATAAATAAGATGGAATGGTGAGTCTCATGCCATATAACAAACATAATAGGCACTTATAAGTGATAAGTAGGCCGAACCAGTGACACTTATGACAAGCACATGGAGTTTACTCTTGTCAATGTTTTGTCATAAATCATATCAGTGCATATAATCTTTAGACCTGAGATAGCACAGTTATCTTGTATATAGGTAGTTTGAGTTTGATACTGCTTTCATACTTGTACTATGTATGGGTATATAGGCATCTGTTGGATCCTACTAGTTATATATGGAGGTAGGTATTGATCAAGATGGAATATGTTCCTCGAAGTAAATAGAGATAAAATCCTATGTTCATTTAATTGATCTTGATGTTTCAAGTTCCTGGCTAGGACAGATAGATTTATTCAGAAAAGAGTTTCTGATGAGAAAATTTTTTTAATCAAGAACTGGAATTAAAAGAGAACATAATATTCATAGCAAATGGAGTTTGACATAAACCATGACTCCAGCTTGAGTTGGGATTTTATGACAGAGAGATTCTAGTGCATGGTAACATATGATTATAGGTTCATTTAAGGTAAACCTTATTACTAATTGGGTGGCCATGGCATGCTATGCTAGGTGTTAACCATGGTCTATGAGGTTCATAAAATGATTTAGAGAAATCATTTATGGCAAGAAAGAGTTCTGATGATATTAAGAGTTGATATCATATCTCATTGCCAATTAGTGATGAGCCTAGTAAGTCACACACATACACAAGTTATCACCTATTTAAATATGATTCAATTAATTAATTAAAGAGTTTAATTGATTAATTAAATAGGTTAGGTTTGCAATTAAATTGCAAAGTCCCTAGCATGACTTGAAACCAAATCTAGATTATTGGATGTATAGTATAAGTTAAATTTATATTTAAAGTGTTTAAATATGAATTTAATTAATGAGAAATTAATAAATAGAGATTAATTAATTAATTTATATTTGATATAAATTAGAAGAAGAAAAATAATTATTTTGGGTTAAAAACTCAAAATTAAGACACAGGGGCATTTTGGTCATTCCACAATGTAACACGTGGCACCATGAGATGATGACACATGGGATTACACATAAGCTTGCCAAATGTTTTTTAATCATGTAAGATGATTAAAATCAAGATTAAATATAGGTTTGACACTTGGCACAATGTGATTGGGTCACTTAAACCTAGAGCTAATCAAAGGGTGACATGGGGCAAGGGTTTAATGTGTTAACCTAGCTATATAAGTATTGTTATGAAAAAGAAAAACAACCAGCAGCTGCTCCTCTCATTTGTCATGCCATTTTGAGGCTCTCCATCTATTCTTCTTCATCTTTCATCAATTCAAAGAGATTAGCCATCAATCTCTTGAATTAAGAACACTAGAAATTGTTTCTAGTGTCCTGTTTACATCTCTAATCTCTTAAAAAGTAGAACTTGAATTTCTAATTAATAGAAAAAGCTTTAGAAGCTGTACAAGGGCTGCCATAGGTGTTCTTGGTGTGGACAAGCTAGAGGGACAACATTTGGTGTCCTGAAGACAAATCTCAAAGGCGCAGACACACTACAGTGCATCAAGAGGATAGTGTAATCGTTCTTGATTTAATCTAGGGTTCTAAAATTAATCTGATTAATTTTAAAATCTTAAATGGAAAATACAGATCCAAAAACATATTAAAAGAGTTTTAATATGTTGTTTTTCATTGAAATCAAATCGATAAAAATAAATCTTGCATGATGCATATGACCCTAGGTGAAAAATTTTGAATTTAATGGTATAAAATTGTGTTTTTCACGCTTCCGTTCCTTCAGGTAGAACATTAGGACTTTGGGTTGTATTTTGTATTTTGCATTTTGTATTAGTTTTGATTGTAACTACAAACTCTTGAAATTATGTGATAATTTAAATATATGAAATTTCATATTACTGAAATTTTCTGTATATTATGTTGAAAAATGAAATGTTGAGAAATATACATGAATGTGCTTCGAATGGTGATGTAAACAAAAAAATATTGAAAATAGTGTTGAGATTTAGAGATTGAGTTGAGATGTGTGTATATTGAAGTTTTGGATTTGAAAACTATATTGGAAGTGTCTTTTAAACAAGTTCAGAAGAACTATTTTTTAAATTACAGCTGGCACTTTATTGAATTTTCTATAAAAATTTATGAAAAATTCAAATTAATCAAAAATTGTAAATCAATGAATTAAAAAAGGTTAATTGTAATGGAAATATGAATTAGTGCTCCGGCACACTGTGTGGCCTATCTTACTCAGCTACACTGTAGATGAGTAAGGGGTGTCACATTTAGTGGTATCAGAGCATCGGTTTAGGCGTTTCTCGGACTATATAGAGTGCATACCATTGCATTCCATTTGTAAGTGTTGAGGTGACACTGATGCAGATCTGTTTGTTTTCTTATTTTGATTAGGATATGGATCCTGCTTCTCAAAGAGCAGTTGATAAAGAGGTGGAGAGTCGTGCTCCACCAAGGGTTGAATCTGAAGGCAGGGGAGAATCTGCCCTACTAGCAGCTGAGGCACCTGCCCAACCTCAGTTTTCATTATTTCAGCAAATGACCAAATTTTACCGGCAAATGATGGGGGCAATTCCACCACCACAACCACAACCACAACCTCCACCAGCACCACAGAAGCCCATTTAGAGAAACTGCGAAAACACGGGGCTATGAATTTCTTTAGAAAGAAGGAGGATGACCCTATGACAGCAGAAAACTGGTTGGATAGAATAATCAAAGTGATGAAACAGCTTCATTGCACCCCCCCGACTAGAACCTGGAGGGTGCTGTGTCCCTACTTCAGGATGATGCATACCAGTGGTGGACACAGTAACCAGTGAGGTGCAACCGGATCGTATCACCTGGGATTTCTTCCTCACAAAGTTCAGGAAGAAGTATGTCAGTAAAGTATATTTAGAAGAGAGAAGTGAAGGAGCGGAAGCATGAAAAACACAAGTTTATACCATTGAATTCAAAAATTTCACCTAGGGTCACATTCATCATGCAAGATTTATTTTTATCTATTTGATTTCAATGATAAACAACATATTAAAACACTTTTAATATGTTTTTGGATCTGTATTTGCCATTTAAGATTTTAAATTAATCAGATTAATTTTAGAGCCCTAGATTAGATCAAGAACAAATACACTAACCTTTTGATGTACTGCAGTATATTTGTGCCTTTCGGATGCGTCTTCAGGACACCAGATGTTATCCCTCTAGCTTGTCCACACCAAGAACACCTATGGCAGCCCTTGAATAGCTTCTAAAGCTTTTTCTATTAATTAGAAAATCAAGTTTTGCCTATTAAGAGATTAAAGATGTAAACAGGACACTAGAAACAATTTCTAGTATTTTTGATTTAAAAGATTGTTTGCTAATCTCTTGGAATAGATGAGAGATGAAGATGAAAAGAAGGGGAAGTCCCTTGGGTGGCGGCACTAAGGTTATTTGCTGCTGGTTGTTTTGTTTTCTTTTCATAACAACACTTATATAGCTAGGTCAACACATTAAACCCTTGCCACATGTTACCCTCTGATTGGTTCTAGGTTTAATTGACCCAATCACATTGTGCCAAGTGTCAAACCTATATTTAATCTTAATTTTAATCATCTTACTTGATTAAAAGTCATTTGGCAAGCTTATGTATAATGCCATGTGTCATCATCTCATGGTGCCACATGTCACCTTGTGAAATGACCAAAATGCCCCTGTGTCTTCATTTGGAGTTCTCAACCCAAAATAATTATTTCTCTTCTTCTAATCAATTTATATCAAATATAAATCAATTAATTAATCTTTATTAATTAATTTCTCATTAATTAAATTCATATTTAAATACTTTAAATATAAATTTAACTTATATTTTACATCTAATAACCTAGATTTGGTTTCAAGTCATGCTAGAGACTTTGCAATCTAATTGCAAACCAAACCTATTTAATTAATCAATTAAACTCTTTAATTAATTAATTAAATCATATTTAATTAGGTGATTACTTGTGCATGTGTGTGACTTACTAGGCTCATCACTAATTGGCAATGAGATATGATATCAACTCTTAATATCATCAGAACTCTTTCTTACCATAAATGATTTCTCTAAATCATTTTATGCACCTCATAAACCATGGTTAACACCTAGCATTGCATGCTATGGCCGCCCAATCAGTAATAAGGTTTACCTTAAATAAACCTATAATTATATGTTACCATGCACTAGAATCTCTTTGTTACAAAATCCCAACTCAAGCTGGAGTCATGGTTTATGTCAAACTCCATTTGCTATGAATATTATGTTCTCTTTTAATTCTAGTTCTTGATTAAAAAAATTTTATCATCAGAAACTCTTTCTAAATAAATCTATCTATCTTGGCCAGGAACTTGAAACATCAAGAACAATTAAATGAACGTAGGATTTTATCTCTATTTACTTAGAGGAACATATTCCATCTTGATTAATACCTACCTCCATATATAACTACTAGGAGCCAACACATGCCCATATACCCATATACATTACAAGTATGAAAGCAGTATCAAACTCAAACCACTTATATACAAGATAACTGTGCTATCTCAGATCTAAAGATTATGTGCACTGATATGATTTATGACAATGCATTGACAAGAGTAAACTCCATGTGCTTCTCATAAGTGTCACTGGTTCGGCCTACTTATCATGTATAAGTGCCTATCATGTTTGTTATATGGCATGAGACTCACCATTTCATGTTATCTATATCTCATATAAATAACTTAGGAACAAAATAAATACAATCTTTCTGGATAAGTCATGTCCTTATTATGAAGTATCCTCGATTGTGAACCTATTTATGATACTTTGTACTAGAAATACTGTTACTCATATTCTTAACAACTTAATAATAGAATTTCTAACAAAATATCAATGGACCTTTTCTATTACACATAAATATATTATGTAAACGAAAAAGTGAAAATGCCTTTTATTCATAAAAACATGTACAAGATACATACTAAATGATATGCTCTAGGGCATACCACTAACAATCTCCCACTAGCACTAGAGCCCTTCATTACAATATCTTAGACCCATCTTCTCAAGATGTCGGTCTAGCTGAGTCTATGACATAGGCTTAGTGAATGGATTAGCTAGATTTTCAGCTGATGCTATTTTCTGCATGGCTATATCACCTCGCCCAACTATTTCTCTGATAATGTGGTAGCGCCTTTCTATGTGTTTGAATTTTTAGTGAGACATTGGTTCCTTAGCCTGTATGACTAATCCATTGTTGTCACAGTGTAGTGGAACTGCTGACTCAGTGGAAGGAACTACTGCAAGTTCTGTCACGAACTTCTTTATTAAAACAGCTTCCTTTGTAGCATATGATGCAGCAATATACTCAGCCTCGGTAGTGGAATCTGCTGTCGTGCTCTGTTTGGAACTCTTCCAACTGACTGCACCTCCATTACAAATGAACACATATCCAGAGGTAGACTTTCTGTCATCGATATCTGATTGGAAATCAAAATTAGTATAACCATCTAATTGCAAGTCTCCACCTCCATAGATCAAGAATAAATCCTTAGTTCTTCTAAAGTACTTAAGGATATTCTTGACAGCTATCCAGTGTTCCAAACCTGGATTGGATTGACACCTGCTAGTCAAACTAATAGCATATGCGATATCCGGCCTAGTACACAGCATTGCATACTTCAAACTTCCAATAGCCGAAGCATATAAAATCCTGGCCATTTTATCTCTTTCTTTAGGTATCTTTGGAGACATCTTTTTAGAAAGGTGGATACCATGTTTCACTGGTAACAATCCTTTCTTAGAAACAAGTAAGTTAAACCTCTTTAATACCCTTTCCAAGTATAGACTTTGGGATAAACCAATTATTTTTTTCGCTCTATCTCTGTAGAAGTGAATCCCAAGAATATAGGTTGCCTCCCCTAAGTCTTTCATGGAGAATGTATTTGACAATCATACCTTTACAGTTGTCAACATACCTGTGTCATTATCCATCAATAGTATCTCATCCACATATAAGACAAGGAAAGTGATAGCACTGTCACTAACTTTCTTATATACACATGGCTCATCCTCATTTTTTATAAAACCAAATGATTTAATGGCTTCATCAAAACGGATATTCCAACTCCTCGAAGCTTGCTTCAACCCACAAATGGATCGCTTTAGCTTGCATAAATTGGAACCATCTTGGCATTCACAGCCCCTAGGTTGTTCCATGAAAATGTTTTCTTTAATGTATCCATTGAGAAAGGCTATTTTGACATCCATCTGCCAAATCTCATAATCATAGTATGCAGCTATTGCTAATAGAATCTTAATTGATTTAAGTATGGAAACAGGCGAGAAAGTCTCCTTATAGTCGATTCCTTGCCTTTGGCGAAACCCTTTCACTATTAGCCTTGCCTTATAGGTCACTACCTTTCCATCAGAACCAATTTTCTTCTTCAAAACCCATTTGTTCCCTATAGGTACAATACCTTTAAGTGGGTCAATAAGATCCCAAACTTGATTCTTATACATGGAATCAATTTCAGATTTCATAGCATCAATCCATTTTGAAGAGTCTATATCTGATATAGCTTCTTCATAGGTAAGTGGATCATCTCCATGATCTACTTCTTCATGAGTAAACAACTCTTATTCTTCTTCATGAAGGAAACCATATCTCACTGGTGGGTGAGATACCCTGGTTGTTCTATGAGGAACAACTATAGATGTTTCATCAATAGGTGTAGGTTGACTAGATGGAACTATATCCATCTGATCTGTTCGTTGGTCGAAATTCTCCAATTCCAACTCTATTTGCCTTCCTTTGCCTCCTTCTTAAACAAACTGTTGTTCAACAAATGTAGCATCTCTACTCACCACAACCTTTTGTGATGCAGGCAAATAAAAATAATATCCAAAACTATCTTTTGGATATCCAACAAATTGACCCTTTTCTGATCTGGTTTCCAATTTATCAGTGTTCAGCTTTGTGATATAAGCTGGATAGCCCCAAATCTTAACATGCTTAAGACTTGGTTTTCTTCCATACTATATCTCATAAGGTGTGGAAGAAACTGATTTTGATGGAATCCTATTCAGAATATACAAAACTGATTCTAATGCAAATCCCCAAAAGGAGATTGGCATATCAGTATAGCTCATCATACTATGTGCCATATCCAATAGGCTACGATTTCTCCTTTCAGATACACCATTCAGCTGCGGCGTTCCTGGAGGAGTCAGCTGGAAAATAATGCCGTGCTCTCTCAAGTATTCATCAAATTTAGTACTCAAATATTCACCTCCACGATCGGATCGAAGAGCTATAATACTCTTTCCTATTTGATTTTCCACTTTAGATTTAAATTCTTTCAACTTTTCAAAGGATTCATGTTTGTATTTCATCAAATACAAATGTAACACCCTCACTGTAGCAATTCCGCATATTCTACTATTCCGGTGACCGGTGTCGGTTTGGACAGCTAGAACATCTAGAAAAATATTTAAACTAAAGTGAGGAACCATAATTAACTCAAATATTAACAAGAAAAATTTAGAAAAAATTTTAGAAATAAAATACAACCAAGTTAAATGAGCCGGTGCCCTAGCGATGGGTAACTCAGTGGGAAGTTGCGGTCTTCGCAACTAGAAGCCCTAAACCCAGGAAAAAATTTATGAAATAATTTTTGGGACTCCAGAGAAGAGTCATTGAGGTTTCTATAACATTAGAATGCTAAGAAAAGGTTTAGAAATTTTTTAGATCGGTACAGACGATTTTGGCTCAATAAGCCAAGCAGAGGGCATTTTGGTCTTTTCTTCTTCAGAGATGAATTTTGACCGACTTGTCCAGTTAAGTAAATAATTATTATGACATAAAATGTGAATAAATATTGCTACAAATTAAATTGAAAATGAGTAGATGTAACACCCCTATTTGTATAGCCTGGTATATTTCACTGTTCCGGTGACTGGTGTCGGTCCGGACAATTAAGGGGATTAGAACCATACTTAAGACAACTAGAGAAACCATAAACACAAATAATTAGTAATGTTCAATTAGTTAAGTATGAATAAGAAAAACAGAACATAAAGAGTTAAACGAGCCGAGAGTCACAGCGATGGGTGACCTCCTTGGGAATGACTACGAAGTCGATTTAAACTCAAATTTCGAACCGTAAAATGTGACGCTGTGGTCCTTAGGACCCTTATGAATACAGTGGAAAAGAGAAAATCATGAAAAAGTACTGTTAAGCCAGTCAAATAATTAGGTCAGGGAGCCGAAAGAAATATGGAATTATTTGCAAACCGGGATGAACCGGCGAGGGGCAATTTGGTCAATTGACCCCGAGAGATGACTCCTGACCTAACTGTCAAATAAAATCGGAGAAAAGAAAATTTCGGAATCGAGAATTAAATTAAAGAACTAATAGAAAAATAGAAAAAAAAAAGAGAAAAATGAAAAAGTAAAAAGGTGATGACATCATGCATGACCTCATGCATGATGCCATAAATAAATTAATTAATTTAATTATTAATTTAGATTTTGTGGTCTTCCATAACCTAGAATAAATAAAGAAAAGAAAAGAAAAAAAAAAAACATTATTTGGTCATCTTCCATCTCCCTTGCCGCCTCACTCTCTTCTTCATTTCACCATTTTTAATCTTCCATTAAAGCTTTCACTCAAGCTTTAATTTGTTCACTTACCCTTCATAAATCCCATAAAAACCTTACTAGAGCTTGTAATCTCAACTTAAGAAGAAGATTGAAAGAAGAAAGGAGAACAAAAGATTAAGATTTGAGGACCTAAGCAAAGGTTAGTCTCTTAACTATCAATTAGTTAATTAAATGCATCATTAGTTGTTGAAATGAGCTTAGAAATTAATGAAATGAAATAAAAATATGGGGTGAGGACCATTACTGAAATTTTGGCCTGTTGAAGGGGAGCATGATTTTGTATGGTTTGATGGATTTAAATGAGTTTATGGACCTCCATTAGTTGATTGATTATGGTTGAAAGCTTTGAATTTAGTTAATTGCAACAATTAAGTGAGTTAGGGTTTTGGGACTTAGGGTTTGTGAACCAAAAATGTAAGAAATGAGTAAATGGCATGTTTGACCTATTGTGAAGTGAAAAATGGTCAATTGTGACCAAATGAGTTGTGTTTGAATTGTTGGAGTTGAAGCCAAATTCGGAGGGTATATGGTCATGCTGCTGGCAGCCTGACCAAGTCAAATTTAAAGGAGCAAAACTAAAATTTTACAAGTCCAATTGATATGGCACCAATTGGGGATGAAAATAGACATAAAATGACACAATTTTCATTCAGGAACCATGCCCAAAAACTGACCAAAACCTAGTGAACAAATTGACTAAATTTGAATAAGAGCAGTTTGCCACTGTACAAACTGACCAAATGAACAGTGTTTGTTCATTTGGTCATAACTCGAGCTAGGCAGGTCAAATTGACCTGAAATTTTACCAGTGGTTAGATGCGATATAGGCATAAAACTTTCATGAAGAACACAAGTCCGAATTCTGCCAGCAACCAATCCATTTGGCCACCCCAAGTTAGCGACTCAAATCTGCCAGCACCAAAATTTGCCCAGAAAATCTGGGTTATGTTCAATCCGGCAGCCCTACTTCAAATGACCATAACTTGAGCTACAAAACTCTAATTGGGGTGATCCAAAAATGAGAATAAACTTAAGACAATAAGGAACATTTTCTATGAAGGAAGTTTTGTCAAATTCCAACAGTAAAATTACCAATAGAACAGTGCAACTTGGAGCACCAAAACTGAAAATTTGACAAATCGGCCAAAAGGATTTAAGCTTTGAGAAAATGACCAAAACCAACAAATTTAATGACCAAAATGTGGTATGTGGGTGAAGTTGGAGTTCCCATACTTATTAAGCCTTAAAAAGTCAACAACTTGACTTGAATAGTGTAGTGATTAGTAACCCGAAACACAAAAACTTCGAGAACGTCGAAATTAGCACATTAAAGCTAGGTAAAAATGAAGTGAAATTTATTTTTGGATTTATGCTAAGTTATGGTACTGAAACACTGTGAAATTGTGTGTTTCAGCTGAATAAGACTTGGAAGCTCTGAGAGACTGAGTCAAGGCCTAGAGGCGACTCACGTCAAGTCTGTGCGCAGTAATTGTTGTTTAAATATATGATTCTTGAAAATTTGATTTTTCTTGAGTTAATTACGGATTGTGTTGCCATTTATGATTGTGAATATGACTTTGAAAATTTACCAGATTTACAACAAATTATTTAAATAAATTGTTTTGAATTGATTTTATGTTCACACTTAGCATGACAGTATCACATTATTCCTCCTCCATTTATGGGGTTGAGATCGTTTATTTTCCTCCCTCTCTGGCTTGCCAGTTGAGGTTGAGATCGGATGAGTACTCATTAGCTAGCTAGCCACCTCCCTCATTGATTTTGATTAATGGGATTGTAGATTTCTTTGTCGTGGTGTACAACACGGCATTGATCGGAAATTTTGTGTCATGGCCTAAGTGTACATGATTTTGGCAACACTGTGTTTAATGAATTATTTGACTAAATGGTGTTATTATGTGCTTTGATATTTGTGAAATGTGATTGAGAAGTATTCAAATTGTGTTTCATCAATGAATGATTTCTGTATTGCATTTTAAATTTTTATTGTGCACCACTGAGTATTTTATACTCAGCGATAGCTTATTTTGCTATCGCAGATAAGAGCAAGGAGAAAGCAGCAGAGTGAGCTGCTATTAAATCGAGGACTACTCTGGTCTTTTTATACGGGTATTATTTTATACCCTTGTAGTTAGTTTTGATGTAAATATAATAATGTTGTATGTATCAATGTATGTTGAGCAGTTGTAAATAAATTGTAATAATATTATTTTTGGATTTCCTTCTGTAAATTAATATTTGTACATGTGAATTTCATGTTTTATGCCTTGTGAATGAAGTATTAAATATTTTAAGATGATGAATTTTGATTTGTATTGTGGAATTACTTTGAAGTGATTTGAATTGAGTTGATTGAGATTTATTGGAGGTTGGGAGTTGTGAAAAATTTTTGGAAGTATTTTTCTCAGGTATTTGAAGAATTGTTTTCTCCAATTACAAACGGAACTCTATCAAAATTTTTATAAAATTTGCGGCAAAATTAAAAAGGACAAAAATTTTTACTAGTATTTAAACTTTGAATAAATGGTTTTTAATTCCTACCAAAATGCTCACCACCTCCAAAATGTAAGAAAATTGTTTTAAAATCCCTTTTAGGGTACTTAATGAGTTATCGGTAGGTAAAGTTCGGTAGTTCATTAAGTATTCTACGGGATCATGTTATGCCTGACAGAGGGGTAAGGTGTGACATGTTTTAGTGGTATCAGAGCATGGTTTTTCAATAAATTTTGACTATGTGTATGAATATTTTATTGATAAGTACAACTACTCAAGTGTCTTTAATTGATACATATGACATATTTACATCATGAATATGCACTAACGGAGGTCAACCTCCTTGTGTTTGATCTCAGGAAGTAGAAAATTTGGGAAAACGGAGTGGAAGGAGGAGATCATTCCAAAGAACAATCTGTTGAGGCTGAGGTTCAAGGGGAAGCCCCAGCACTTCAGAACGTGAGTGGGTTAGCCACTCCAGCTCCTGCTCCAGTACCACAGTTCTCTGCTCAATTTGTATAGCAGATGGCTGCGTTTTTCCAGCAAATGGTGGGTAATGTGCCACCCTAAGTTCAAATGCCAAGATGCAGAGCACAACCACAAATCCTCGGCAATATGAAAAATTGATGAAATTTGGGGCCACCGAGTTTAAAGGCACTGTGGATCCACTGGAGGCAGAACAGTGGCTGGAAAGAATGAAACGAGTTTTCAGAAAACTTTAGTGTACGAAAGAGATGAAGTTCGAGTATTCTGTTTCCTTGTTGCAAGGGGATGCATATGAATGGTGGAAGACCATCCCCCACAGCCTGGTTGAGCCACCTATGCTGACATGGACAGACTTCCTGAGGGAATTCAGGCAGAAATGGGTTCCTGATGCATATGTGGATATGAAATTACAAGAATTTTTGAGTTTGAAACAAGGGGACAGAACCATAGCAGAATATGAGAGAGACTTCTCAAGGCTAAGCCACTATGCTAGAAGCTTAGTCTCCACACCCAGAGACAGATGTAAGAGGTTTGAGTCTGGATTAAGGCCGACTTTGAGAATGCAAGTCGTGGGTTTCCGACATCAAAATTTTGCTGAATTGATCTCAAAAGCCCTGGAACTGGAAAGGATAGAGTCAGAAGGGGCAGTGAAGAAGGGTACACAAGAGAAAGAGAAGACTGAAAAGACTATAGGACAAGCATCTGAGAGCGGTTCTGGAAAAAGGAAACAGTTTGGGGGATCAAGCTCTCGTAGATCTGGCAGAGGCAGATTTTCTGGCCAACGACCACCCCGGTCTGGTCAGCAGACCCAGCAGACACCCCAAGGAGCTCTATCAGTCCGGCAGTGTGAAACTTGTGGTAGAACTCATGGTGGGGTTTGTTTCAAGGCCACCGGTGCATGTTTTAACTGTGGAGGGAGCGAACATTTCGCTAAGGATTGCACTAGTCCGCGCCGGTCTGGATCTTTTGCTACATCCGAAGGATCAGCCCAAGTCTCTGCACCTAGAGGATCACAGTCAGCTGCTAGAGGTAGAGGCAGAGGTAGGGGTCCCGGTAACACTCCTGGAAGTCAAAGCAACGTGTCGGCCCGGTACCCACCGGCGCACGATCGAGTGTATACCATGCGTCAGAGGGAGGAGGCTGAAACATCAGACATTGTAGCTGGTAATTTCTCCATCCTTGACCAAGATGTGCATGTGTTATTTGATCCTGGCTCCACACATTCGTATGTTAGTGCTAGTGTGATGTGTTCTACTACTATTCAGTGTGTACCAATGGACTATGATGTGCTAGTAACTAGTCCATTAGGCCAAGAGGTCAGGGTAAATAGGTTATATAGGGATTGTCCTTTAGTGATCTAAGGACACACTTTTCTGTCTGATTTAATTGAAATGCCCTTCAGAGATTATGACATTATCTTGGGCATGGATTGGTTAGACAGGCATCACGCCATAATTGACTGTAGACTGAAGACAGTCACTTTTGGTCTTCCTCAATATGGTGATGTAGTAATACATGGGAAGAGACAGTTATTACCTTCAAACATCATTTCAGCTGCACTGGCCAGGAAAATGATTAGAAAAGGGTGTGAGGCGTACTTGGCACATGTGATAGACACCCAAGTGGGGAGTCCAGCACTGAGGGACATTCCTACTGTATGTGACTTTCCGAATGTATTTCCTGATGAATTGCCAAGATTACCTCCAGAAAGAGAAGTGCAGTTTGAAATTGACGTTATGCCTGGTGTGGACCCAATCTCCATAACACCATACAGAATGGCACCTGCAGAACTAAAAGAATTGAAAGTGCAGTTGCAAGAGCTGCTTGATAAGGGCTTTATCCGCCCTAGTGTGTCACCTTGGGGAGCGCCAGTGTTGTTTGTTAAGAAGAAGGATGGCACTCTCTGGTTATGCATTGACTATCAGTAGTTGAATAAGGTGACAATAAAGAACAGATACCCATTGCCCCGTATTGATGACTTATTTGATCAGTTGAGGGGTGCAGCTGTGTTCTCCAAAATTGACCTGAGATCAGGTTATTATCAGCTGAAAATACGAGAGCAGAGTATACCTAAAACTGCCTTCAGAACCCACTATGGCCATTATGAGTTCTTAGTCATGCCATTTGGGTTAACTAATGCTCCGGCTGCTTTTATGGATCTGATGAACACTATCTTCAGACCATACCTCAACTAGTTTGTTGTGGTATTTATTGATGATATATTGGTATATTCGAGGAATGTAGAAGAGCATGATAGACATCTGCGGATTGTACTGCAGACCTTGAGGGAGAAACAGCTATACGCCAAATTGTCGAAATGTGAATTTTGGCTGAAGGAGATATCCTTTTTGGGGCACATAGTATCAGCAGAGGGTATTAAGGTAGATCCTAGCAAGATTGAAGCTGTCCTTAATTGGAAGCCACCCAGAAATGTCACAGAGATTCGCAGTTTTCTGGGGTTAGCTAGATACTACTGTCGATTTGTGAAGGGATTCTCCATGTTGGCATCTCCATTGACCAAGCTACATAGAAAGGATGTGAAATTTCAGTGGACGGACAAATGCCAGCAAAGTTTTGATAAATTGAAGAGATGTTTGACTGAGGCTCCAGTCTTGACTTTACCTACACTGGGTAAAGAATATACAATTTACAGTGATGCTTCTCACAATGGGTTAGGTTGTGTGTTGATGCAAGATCGAAATGTCATTGCCTATGCATCACGCCAGCTGAAACCGCATGAGAGGAATTATTCGACACATGACTTGGAGCTTGCAGCCATTGTGTTTGCTCTTAAGATCTGGAGGCACTATTTGTATGGGGAGAAATGTTACACCTACACAGATCATAAGAGTTTGAAGTATTTGGGCACCCAGAAAGAGTTGAATTTGAGACAAAGGAGATGGTTAGAGTTGATAAAAGACTATGATTGTCTGATAGACTATCAGCCAGGGAAAGCTAATGTTGTAGCTGACGCCTTAAGTCGCAAGACTATGGCAAGTCTACAAGTTACCCCTTTATCTTTGGTACATGAGTTGAGATCATTACATGCCAGTTTAGAGATTAATGATGAGGGGCAGGCAGTAGTTGCATGGCATGTACAGCCAGTGTTAATTGATCAGATCAGAATGGCTGCTCAGAATGATGAAAGGTATCAGAAGCTGTTGGAAAAAGTTTAGCAGGGCAAGAAACCAGAGTTCTCAATCAGAGATGATGGTTTACTGCTACACCAGGGCAGAATGTGTGTTCCTAATGATGTTGATTTGAGGTAGATCATTTTGAAGGAAGCACATGAGTCTCCTTTTGCTATGCACCCTGGTGGTACAAGAATGTATAGAGGGCTAAAGGAGCATTACTGGTGGATGGGTTTAAAAAGAGATGTGGCAGAGTTTGTATCCAAATGCCTGACTGGTCAGCAAGTAAAGGCAGAGCATCAAGTACCAACTAGGTTGTTACATCCACTACCAGTGCCAGAATGGAAATGGGAGAGAATAATGATGGATTTTGTAACGGGACTTCCGAGGACACAGAAGAGTCATGATGCAGTATGGGTCATTATTGACAGACTGACTAAGTCTGCTCATTTTCTGCCAGTCCGAATGGACTACAGTTTAGACAGATTGGCTAGGTTATACATCGATGAGATTGTGAGACTGCATGGAGTGCCAGTATCCATTGTATCAGACAGAGATCCTAGGTTCACTTCTAGATTCTGGGGTAGTCTTCAGAGAGCCCTAGGAACTAGATTGAACTTCAGTATTGCATTTCACCCACAGACAGATGGCCAGTCTAAGAGAGTAATTCAGATCTTGGAGGACATGCTACGGGCTTGTGTGATTGAGTTTGAGGGCAGTTGGGATACACACTTGCCTTTGATTGAGTTTGCTTACAACAACAGCTACCAATCAAGCATTGGAATGCCTCCATATGAAGCTTTGTATGGCAGAAAATGTAGAACCCCGTTGTGTTGGGATGACGTGGGTGAAAGAAAAATGATTGGATCTGAAATTGTTCAACAAACTGAAGAGAAAATTAGGGTGATCAAAGACCGACTTAAAGCTACATCAGACCGTCAGAAGTCCTATATTGATTTGAAAAGAAGGGATATTGAGTATGCAGTGAGTGAGAAAGTTTTCCTCAAGGTTTCTCCTTGGAAGAGGATTATGAGATTCGGCAGAAAGGGGAAACTAAGTCCTCGTTTTATCGGGCCATATGAGGTATTGGAAAGAGTGGGTCCTTTGGCTTATCGTTTGGCACTACCTCCAGAGTTGGAGAAGATACATAACATCTCCCATGTGTCTACGTTGAGGAGGTATCGATCAGACCCATCTCATGTACTACCAGTAGAAGAAATTGAAGTGAATCCAAACCTCACATATGAAGAAGAACCCATAAAGATTCTGGCTTATGAGGTGAAGCAGCTACGGAATAAGCAGATACCATTGGTAAAAGTGCTGTGGAACCATCATTCGGGCCAGGAGGCTACGTGGGGACGAGAGGAGGACATGAGGAGACAACACCCATAGCTATTCAGAGATTGATACCAGGTAAAATTTCGAGACGAAATTTATTTAAGGGGGGGAGAATTGTAACACCCCTATTTGTATAGCCTGGTATATTTCACTGTTTCGGTGACCGGTGTCGGTCCGGACAATTAAGGGGATTAGAACCATACTTAAGACAACTAGAAAAACCATAAACCCAAATAATTAGTAATGTTCAATTAGTTAAGTATAAATAAGAAAAACAGAACATAAGGAGTTAAACGAGCTGAGAGTCACAGCGATGGGTGACCTCCTCGGGAACGACTGCGAAGTCGATTTAAACTCAAATTTTGAACCGTAAAATGTGACGCTGCGGTCCTTAGGACCCTTATGAACACAGTGGAAAAGAGAAAATCATGAATAAGTACTGTTAAGCCAGTCAAATAATTAGGTCAGAGAGCCGAAAAAAATATGGAATTATTTGCAAACCGGGATGAACCGGCGAAGGGCAATTTGGTCAATTGACCCCGAGAGATGACTCCTGACCTAACTGTCAAATAAAATCAGAGAAAAGAAAATTTCAGAATCGAGAATTAAATTAAAGAACTAATAGAAAAATAGAAAAAAAAAAGAGAAAAATGAAAAAGTAAAAAGGTGATGACCTCATGCATGACCTCATGCATGATGCCATAAATAAATTAATTAATTTAATTATTAATTTAGATTTTGTGGTCTTCCATAACCTAGAATAAATAAAGAAAAGAAAAGAAAAAAAGAACATTATTTGGTCATCTTCCATCTCCCTTGCCGCCTCACTCTCTTCTTCATTTCACCATTTTTAATCTTCCATTAAAGCTTGCACTCAAGCTTTAATTTGTTCACTTACCCTTCATAAATCCCATAAAAACCTTACTAGATTGTAATCTCAACTTAAGAAGAAGATTGAAAGAAGAAAGGAAAACAAAAGATTGAGATTTGAGGATCTAAGCAAAGGTTAGTCTCTTAATTATCAATTAGTTAATTAAATGCATCATTAGTTGTTGAAATGAGCTTAGAAATTAATGAAATGAAATAAAAATATGGGGTGAGGACCATTACTGAAATTTTGGCCTGTTGAAGGGGAGCATGATTTTGTATGGTTTGATGGATTTAAATGAGTTTATGGACCTCCATTAGTTGATTGATTATGGTTGAAAGCTTTGAATTTAGTTAATTGCAACAATTAAGTGAGTTAGGGTTTTGGGACTTAGGGTTTGTGAACAAAAAATGTAAGAAATGTGTAAATGGCATGTTTGACCTATTGTGAAGTGAAAAATGGTCAATTGTGACCAAATGAGTTGTGTTTGAATTGTTGGAGTTGAAGCCAAATTCGGAGGGTATATGGTCATGCTGCTGGCAGCCTGACCAAGTCAACTTTAAAGGAGCAAAACTGAAATTTTACAAGTCCAATTGATATGGCCCCAATTGGGGATGAAAATAGACATAAAATGACACAATTTTCATTACGGAACTATACCCAAAAACTGACCAAAACCTAGTGAACAAATTGACCAAAATTGAATAAGAGCAGTCTGCCACTGTACAAACTGACCAATTTAACAGTGTTTGTTCATTTGGTCATAACTCGAGCTAGGCAGGTCAAATTGACCTGAAATTTTACCAGTGGTTAGATGAGATATAGGCCTAAAACTCTCATGAAGAACACAAGTCCGAATTCTGCCAGCAACCAAGCCATTTGGCCACCCCAAGTTGGCGACTCAAATCTGCCAGCACCAAAATTTGCCCAGAAAATCTGGGTTGTGTCCAATCCGGCAGCCCTAGTTCAAATGACCATAACTTGAGCTAAAAAACTCCAATTGGGGTGATCCAAAAATGAGAATAAACTTAAGACAATAAGGAACATTTTCTATGAAGGAAGTTTTATCAAATTACAATAGTAAAATTACCAATGGAACAGTGCAACTTGGAGCACCAAAATTGAAAATTTGACAATTTGGCCAAAAGGATTTAAGCTTTGAGAAAATGACCAAAACCAACAAATTTAATGACCAAAATATGGTATGTGGGTGAAGTTGGAGTTCCCATACCTATTAAGCCTTAAAAAGTCAACAATTTGACTTGAATAGTGTAGTGAATAGTAACCCGAAACACAAAAACTTCGAAAACATCGAAATTAACACATTAAAGCTAGGTAAAATTGAAGTGAAATTTATTTTTAGATTTATGCTAAGTTATGGTACTGAAACACTGTGAAATTGTGTGTTTCAGCTGAACAAGACTTGGAAGCTCTGAGAGACTGAGTCAAGGCCTAGAGGCGACTCACGTCAGGTCTGTGCACAGTAATTGTTGTTTAAATATATGATTCTTGAAAATTTGATTTTTCTTGAGTTAATTACGGATTGTGTTGCCATTTATGATTGTGAATATGACTTTGAAAATTTACCAGATTTATAATAAATTATTTGAATAAATTATTTTGAATTGATTTTATGTTCACACTTAGCATGACAGTATCATATTATTCCTCCTCCATTTATGAGGTTGAGATCGTTTATTTTCCTCCCTCTCTGGCTTGCCAGTTGAGGTTGAGATCGGATGAGTACTCATTAGCTAGCTAGCCACCTCCCTCATTGATTTCGATTAATGGGGTTGTAGATTGCTTTGACGTGATGTACAACACGGCATTGATTGGAAATTTTGAGTCATGGCTTAAGTGTACATGATTTTGGCAACACTGTGTTTAATGAATTATTTGACTAAATGGTGTTATTATGAGCTTTGATATTTGTGAAATGTGATTGAGAAGTATTCAAATTGTGTTTCATCAATGAATGATTTATGTATTGCATTTTAAATTTTTATTGTGCACCACTGAGTATTTTATACTCAGAGATAGCTTATTTTGCTGTCACAGATAAGAGCAAGGAGAAAGCAGCAGAGTGAGCTGCTATTAAATCGAGGACTACTCTGGTCTTTTTATACGGGTATTATTTTATACCATTGTAGTTAGTTTTGATGTAAATATAATAATGTTGTATGTATCAATGTAAGTTGAGCAGTTGTAAATAAATTATAATAATATTATTTTTAGATTTCCTTCTGTAAATTAATATTTGTACATGTGAATTTCATATTTTATGCCTTGTGAATGAAGTATTAAATATTTTAAGTTGATGAATTTTGATTTGTATTATGGAATTACTTTGAAGTGATTTGAATTGAGTTGATTGAGATTTATTGGAGGTTGGGAGTTGTGAAAATTTTTTGGAAGTGTTTTTCTCAGGTATTTGAAGAACTGTTTTCTCCAATTACAAATGAAACTCTGTCAAAATTTTTATAAAATTTACGGCAAAATTAAAATGGACAAAAATTTTTACTAGTATTTAAACTTTGAATAAATGGTTTTTAATTCCTACCAAAATGCTCACCACTTCCAAAATGTAAGAAAATTGTTTTAAAATCCCTTGTAGGGTACTTAATGAGTTATCGGTAAGTGAAGTTCGGTAGTTCATTAAGTATTCTATGGGATCATGTTATGCCTTACAGAGGGGTAAGGTGTGACAGTAGAAAAGAAAAGAAAAGAAAAATGAAAGAAATATGAATTATGACAGCACATGATGTCATAAAAGCACTCTCCACCAATCACAACTCACCAAGCCAATGGAAAAGAGTTAAATGAGGGAAAATTGGAAAGAAAAATTCTGGTTTCTTCTTCTTCAGCCGAACCAAGAGAGAGAGAGAAAGAAAAGGAAAAGAAAGAAAGAAAGAAAGGAAGAAGGAGAAGGAGATGAACAGTAGCAGAAACAGGGGTTCAGTAGGGCAGCATGTTTCTCTTTCGTCCAGGTGAGTTTGGCTCAACTTCTACTATTGATTTTTGGATATGTTTGAGGTATTTATGTGTGGAAGTTATGGTTAAAATTTGGTGATTTTTCAACGGTTGGATTTGGAGAAATATATTGTTGGACACAGACTGTCTGCAGGTTGAATTTTGAATTTTGGCTATAGAAATTTGAGAAAAATAAATAGTTAGGATGCTTATAAAATTATGAAATTCGGTATAAATGATATTTGGGATGTTGGGACTATTGTGTTAAAATTTGGTGAATTTTAGCCTTGTGGTTTATGAGATATAAATTGTTTTGCATGAGCTGTCTAAGTAAGACTGATTTCTAAAAAAATTCATATTTTGAAGGGTTGAATGAATATTTTTATATCTCATGATATAGAGATGATTTGATGCTAAAATTTTTACTGATATTGTATAGGGATGTCTTGAATATATGGTTAAAATTTGGGATTTATCTGATGGCTAGATCATTATATATAAATTTGAATGCACAAGCTGCCAGATTGGGTGTTAATGGTTTATGGATTTGAGATTTATGATAGGAGTTTAGTCCAATTTAAGGGGAAATGCTATTGAACTTTTATTGGATATTTAATTTGGGAAAGTGAAGTTATAATTGATTATGATTATTATGGTTCTAGGAGAAATCTTGAAGAATAACAAGCTCAAGTTTGGTTTCAAAAAAGTTAGTGCTAATTCATCCTTAAAACTTTGTATATATATCATGTGGAGTTTGAAATGAGGGTGAAATTAAGAGAATTGAAATAAGTTTTGCATGAATAAATTCCTCCAATTTTGGCAGCCTTAGGATACATTAGGGTTTCATTGATTAGATTGAGTTATAGTTGTACATGACTGCCATTGAACAAAAATTAGATGCTTTGATTCATTGATTGCATGTATATAGAGAATTGAAATAGTAGAGTTAGGGTTTGGGCACAAATTTGAGATTTTGTTTATGTATTGATGAAAAGAAGTTGTAATGGTCAATTAATGACCATTTGGTCATGTTTAAGTAGGAAATTGAGTGAATGGTGCCAAGGGAATGAAAGTGAGGCATGCTGTCCAATGTGCCCTACAGGACTGGTTGTGAGTCCAGTAGGTTTAGGTAGCTATAAATAGAGTTGTATAGGTTCAATTGGTACAAGGCCAATTTAACATGAAACTAGACACATAATGGCACAACTTTGGTGGAGAAAGCCTGCCCCGAAAACCAAACCAAGTTGACCTAAAAATTATCCTAATCCAGGTGACCAACAGGCTATCCCTGGAAAATGACCAAATAAATAGTGTTTGTTTAAATGGTTGTAACTCAGTGTAGGCAAGTTCAAATGATCTGAAATTTTACCAGACGAAAGCTGAGACATAACCCTACAACTTTCATGAAGAACACAAATCCAAATTGTGAACATAACCTAGTCAAATTGCCAACCAAACTTAGGTCACCAAATCTGGCAGAACCAAATTGCCCATAAATTCTGGGTATAGGTCAATCCGGCTAGTTATGGTAAAATGATCATAATTTGAGCTACAAAACTCCAATTGGAGTGATTCAAAAAGGAAATTAAAGAAGACACATAAAGGAACAACTTGTATGAAGAAAATTTTACTAAATTTCCACTGTAACAATGACCAATGAAATAGTAAACTTATGGTATGAAATCTGAAAATTTTGAACAACATAAAATAAGTTTTAAAATGGTATAGGAAATCAATACCAACAAAAATAAAATGCGAAATGTGGTATCTTGGTGAACTTAGGTTCAATAAATTTATTATGTATTTCTTATCCAATGTTATCTCAGCCACAGTTGCAAGAAGAATGATGAGAAAAGGCTGTGAAGCCTACCTAGCACATGTGGTGGATACTAGGCAGGCTAAGCCAAACTTGAGTGATATACCCACAGTAAGAGACTTCCCAGAGGTATTTCCTGAAGAGTTGCCTGGTTTACCACCAGAAAGGGAAGTTGAATTTGCTATTGAGACACTGCCGGGTACAGCACCCATTTCCATTGCTCCTTATAGGATGGCACCCACTGAATTGAGGGAGTTGAAAACTCAGTTGCAAGAGTTACTTGATAAGGGGTTCATACGCCCCAGTGTGTCACCATGGGGAGCTCCAGTGCTGTTTGTAAAGAAAAAGGATGGGACTTTGAGGCTATGTATCGATTACTGGCAGTTGAATAAAGTGACTATGAAGAACAAATATCCGTTGCCTAGAATTGATGATCTGTTTGATCAGTTGAAGGGAGCAGTAGTATTTTCTAAGATTGACCTCAGATCAGGGTATCATCAGTTGAGGGTGAAGGATATAGATGTGCCAAAGACCGCATTCAGGACCCGGTATGGGCATTATGAGTTTCTAGTGATGCCCTTTGGCCTAACAAATGCACCAGCAGCATTCATGGACCTTATGAACCGTATCTTCCATCCATACCTAGATCGGTTCATAGTGGTCTTTATTGATGATATTTTGGTATATTCCAAGACCAGGGAAGAACATGATGAGCATTTGAGGATTGTTCTGCAAACCCTGAGAGAAAAGAAGCTGTATGCTAAGTTGTCCAAGTGTGACTTTTGGTTGAATGAGATTGCATTCCTTGGACACATAGTGTCAGCTGATGGGATTAGAGTGGATCCCAAGAAAATAGAAGCAGTGATGGAATGGAAGCCTCCCAGGAATACAACTGAGGTCAGAAGTTTCTTGGGGCTAGCTGGGTATTACAGAAGATTTGTGAAGGGATTTTCCTTAGTAGCTGCTCCAATGACCAAGTTATTACACAAGAATGTCAGATTTGACTGGAATGACAAGTGTCAGACCAGTTTTGAGAAGTTGAAGGCTATGTTGACAGAGGCACCGGTGTTAACACAGGCAGTGTCAGGAAAGGACTTTGTGGTCTACAGTGATGCCTCTCATAATGGGTTAGGGTGTGTATTGATGCAAGAGGGGAAGGTGGTCGCTTATGCTTCTAGACAGCTAAGGCCACATGAACAGAATTACCCTACCCATGATCTAGAGCTTGCAGCAATTATCTTCGCACTAAAGATATGGAGGCATTACTTGTATGGTGAAAAGTGCTACATTTACACAGACCACAAGAGTCTAAAATATTTGCCAACTCAGAAGGAGCTCAACCTTAGACAGAGGCGATGGATTGAGTTCCTGAAGGACTATGATTGTGTAATTGACTACCATCCTGGGAAGGTAAATGTAGTTGCTGATGCTTTGAGCAGAAAATCCATGACAGCTTTGAGATCATTGAATGCCCGTCTATCTTTGGTTCGAGATGGAGCTATTTTGGCTTAGTTACAAGTGAGGCCAAACCTGTTACAACAGATTTTAGATGGGCAGAAGGTAGATGAGAAGCTAATGGCTATTATGAGCAAAATCTCAGAGGGAAAAGCAACTGACTATGAGATGAAAGCAGATGGGTGTCTGTATTACAAAGGAAGACTGTGTGTACCAGATAATGGGGAATTGAAGGCCAGTATTATAAAAGAGGCACACACCAGTGTATATGCTATGCACCCAGGAAGTACAAAGATGTATCATGATCTGAAGCTTCAGTATTGGTGGCCTGGTATGAAGAAAGACATAGCTGACTATGTGACTAAATGCTTGACATGTCAACAAATCAAGGCAGAACATCAAGTTCCATCAGGATTGCTACAGCCTATACACATACCTGAATGGAAATGGGATCGGGTCACCATGGATTTTGTAAGTGGTCTACCTCTCACCCAGAAGAAACATGATGCAGTATGGGTGATAGTTGATAGATTGACTAAGTTAGCACACTTTCTGCCAGTTAGGACTGACTACTCACCGGAAAAGTTAGTAGAATTGTATATCAGTGAGATAGTTAGACTGCATGGAATTCCACTTTCCATCATATCTGATCGAGACCCAAGGTTTACATCGAGATTTTGGAAGAAGTTGCATGAGTCCTTGGGTACACAACTCCACTTCAGCACAGCTTTCCATCCTCAGACGGATGGGCAATCCGAAAGAGTAATCCAGGTAAACAATTGAAACCAATGGAATTGATACAAATATTGAATTAAAATGATAATAATAACATGAAATATATGTCAGGTCCTTGAGGATATCTTTGAGGAGTTGTGTCATTGAGTTTGAGGAAGTTGGGATAGATACCTCCCAGCAGCGAATTTGCATACAACAATAGCTACCAAGCTAGTATCCAAATGGCCCCATATGAAGCAATCGTATGGGAGGAAATGTAGAACTCAGGTGTCTTTGGGTGAATTGGCGAAGACAAACGGTGGGGCTAGACACGTGAAACAGATCGAGGAGAAAGTGAAACTAATCAAAGCCAATCAAGGTTGCCTCGATGCATGTAAATCTTATGCCGACCTGAAGAGAAAAGAAATAGAATATGCGGTTGGCGACAAAGTGTTCCTCAAGGTGTCACCATGGAAGAAGGTATTGAGGTTTGGAAGAAAAGGTAAGTTAAGCCCTAGGTTCATTGGCCCATATGAAGTCATTGAACGTGTGGGTCCAGTGGCCTATAGGCTAGCTTTACCACCAGAGCTGGACAAGATCCAAAATGTGTTCCACGTGTCCATGCTCAGAAGATACCGCTCAGATCCTTCACATGTCATCTCCAGGGAAGAAATTGAAATACAACCGGATTTGACATATGAAGAAGAACCTCTACGGATCCTGGCTCGGGAAGTGAAAGAGTTAAGAAATAAGCAGATTCCACTGGTGAAAGTGCTTTGGAGGCACCACAACACCGAGGAGGCAACTTGGGAAAGTGAAGAGACGACGAGGCAACAGTTCCCTCAACTGTTTGCATCAGGTAAATTTCGAGGACGAAATTTAAATTAGAGGGGAAGAGTTGTAACACCCTCCCGGTAGCAACTCCGTACATTCTACTATTCCGGTGACCAGCGTTGGTCCGGACAGCTAGAACGTCCGGAAAAATATTTAAATTAAAGTCAGGAACCATAATTAACTCAAATATTAATAAGAAAAATTTAGTAAAAATTTTAGAAATAAAATACAACTAAGTCAAATGAGCCGGTGCCCAAGCGATGGGTAATCCAGAGGGAAGTTGCGGTTCTCGCAACTAGGAGCCCTAGACCCCGGGAAAAATTCATAAAATAATTTTTGGGACTCCAGAGAAGGGTCATTGAGGTTCCTATGGCATTAGAATGCCAAGAAAATATTTAGAAAAATTTTTCAATCGGTACAGACAATTTTGACCCGTTAAGCCAAACGGAGGGCATTTTGGTCATTTCGCCTTCAGAGGTGATTTTTAGCCGACTTGTCCAGTTGAGTAAATAATTATTATAACATAAAATGTGAATAAATATTTGCTGAAAATTAAATTGAAAATAAGTAGAGATGTAAAGAATAGAAAATGAGATAAAATGCTCATTTATGACATATGATGATGTCATTTAAAAGCTTCCACCAATCACATTTAAACAACTATTTAATTAATTAATAAAAAGAGATAAATAAGGCCAAAGGAATTAAAATACCAGCTGCCTTCTTCTTCCCCAAAACCAGCCGAAATCCATGCCTAGCCCAAACCTCCATTAACATCTTCAAAAAGCTTCATTTCTCTCCTCCTTTCACCATAATTCCTCCTATTCCTTTCACTAAAATTCATCCTTGCACCTTGCATAACCTTTTGGCAGCCAAGAAGAAGAAAGAAAGTGAAGTTAAGCTTGGGAAAATTCTGCCCTACAAGAGGTTAGTGCACATATATACTTAGAACTCTTTATTTCCATGTTAAAAACTTAAAAAGGAGTAAGAATTTGAAAGTCAAATTAATGAAATTTATGTTTATGTTTACCATGAATTTCGGCAGCCCTAAGGAAGGAACATGATTGAGTGTCTTGATGGACTTTGAGTGAACTAGAGATCATATTTAAAGTATGTAAATATAAGGATAATGGATTAGTTAGTTAACTAAGGCAATATGGGTGAACTTTGAATTTGGGCTAGGGTTTGGGAGTGAAAATTTGATTTGGCTTATGAAATTGTTAAAGAACATTCTAATGGTCAATTAGTGACCATTTGAGGTAAGTTGACCATAATTTGGACTGAAATATAGCATGACAAAGTGAAATGGTAGGCTGCCTAGGGACAGCAGCAAGGAGGCTGTGAGTCCAGCCTGTTTGGACTGCCATATCTTTGGCTGTGTAGGTTCAATTGGTGTTTGGCCAATTGTACATGAAACTAGACTTATAATGGCACAATTTTGCTGAAGAAACCATGCCCAAAAGACCAAAGCAAGTGGACCAAAAGTTGGCCCCAATCTGGATACCCTGCAAGCAAATTCTGCAGAATGACCAAATGAACAGTAACTGTTCATTTGGCCATAACTCACTGTAGAATGGTCCATTTGACCTGAAATTTTTACAGCAACAAGATGAGATATAAACAAACAACTTTCATGAAAAAACCTACCCCAAATTATGACCAGAACCTATTCAACAAGGCAGTGGCAGTCACTGTTCATTGTACTGGTGATTTGGTAAATTCTGCAGATTGGAAATCCGGCCAGCTGTGGTTTTTGGACCATATCTGGAGCTAAAAAACTCCAAATGGAGTGATTCAAAAAAAGAAATTCAACTACACAAATAAGGAACAACTTTCATGTTTACCATTTCCTCAAATTTCCAATGTAACAGTCCCTAATGGAACAGTAAACTTATGGTACAAAAACTGAAAATTCTGCCCCTTAGTGCTAAGCTTGGAAATGGATTTGGTGATTAATTCCAACAAGTTTTTAATGCAAAATGTGGTACATTGGGAGTGTTAAAACCAATGCACCTATTTTCTATCCAAAAGTCAACATTTTTGTTGACTAATGAAGTAAATAGTGACACCAAAACTTGAAATTCACAAATTAAAGAATTTTAAAGTATCAAATGCCCTAGTATACCTAACAAGATTGGTTTGGATAGTTTGGCATGCCAATAGGGTTCAGTTAGCATGTAACACCCTCCCGGTAGCAACTCCGTACATTCTACTGTTCCGGTGACCGGTGACGGTCCGGACAGTTAGAACGTCTAGAAAAATAATTAGACTAAAGTCAGGAACCATAATTAACTCAAATATTAATAAGAAAAATTTAGGAAAAATTTTAGAAATAAAATACAACCAAGTTAAACGAGCCGGTGCCCAAGCGATGGGTAACCAGAGGGAAGTTGCGGTTCTCGCAACGAGGAGCCCTAGACCCGGGGAAAAATTCATAAAATAATTTTTGGGACTCCAGAGAAGGGTCATTGAGGTTCCTATGGCATTAGAATGCCAAGAAAATATTTAGAAAAATTTTTCAATCGGTACAGACAATTTTGACCCGTTAAGCCAAACGGAGGGCATTTTGGTCATTTCGCCTTCAGAGGTGATTTTTGGCCGACTTGTCCAGTTGAGTAAATAATTATTATGACATAAAATATGAATAAACATTACTAAAAATTAAATTGAAAATGAGTAGAGATGAAAAGAAAAGAAAATGAAAGAAAATACCTAATAATGACATCATATGATGTCATTAAAAACCTATCCACCAATCACAATTTGTTAAACTCATTAAAAGAGATAAAAGTGATCAAAAATTTGAAAAACCAATCTGCATCTTCAACCTTTGGGCAGCCTAAAAAACGTTGAGAGAGAGAGAGAAGAGAGGTTCCACCATTAAAGCTCCCTTAAGCTTCATTTCCCACTTCAAACCACCTCAAAACCTTGTCCTCCCTTCACTAAAAATTTCCCTTACTACTAGAGCAAGACTTGGGCAGCAATTAGAAGAAGAGAAAGTGGAAGAAAGTGAGGTGTGAATAAGCTTAGAAAATCACCAAAGAGGTTAGTGCCATAACCTTTGCTTTTGCATCTTTCTAATCATGAATTTGAGCTAAGTTAAGTTAAAAATTTGACAAAAATTGAATTAATGAAGCATGGTTATATTCCATGAAGTTTTGGCAGGCTTGATATGAGTTAGGGTTAGGAGAAATCTTTGGTTTAAAGTGACATATTGCTGCCCCTCTTATAAATTATATGATTAGTATAGCAAATTAGGAGTGGGATGCATGAATTGGAGGCTTGGTCAATTAGGGTTAGGGTTTTGGAGAGAAACTTGGACTTTGCTTGTGAAATGGTGAGTGAAAATTTTAATGGTCAATTAATGACCATTTGAGGGAAGTTGACCATAAATTGAAGTGCATTAGAGTGTTGCACACTGAATTGATAGGCTGCCTAGTGACAGCAGCAGGGTGGCTGTGATTCCAGCCCACTTGGACAGCCATAACTTTGGTTGTGTAGGTTCAATTGGTGTTTGGCCAATTGAGCATGAAACTAGACTTATAATGGCACATTTTTGCTGAAGAAATCATGCCCAAAAGACCAAAGCAAGTGGACCAAAAGTTGGCCCCAATCCGGGTACCCTGCAAGCCAATTCTGCAGAATGACCAAATGAACAGTAAGGCCATAACTCACTGTAGAAATGGTCAATTGACATGAAATTTTTACAGCAACAAGTTAAGACATAGAAAACAACTTTAATGAAGAAACCTACCCCAAATTATGACCAGAACTTAATCAAAATGGCAGTCACAGTCACTGTTCATGGTACTGTAGATTTGGTAAATTCTGCAGAATTGAAATCCGGCCAGCTGTGGTTTTTGGACCATATCTGGAGCTACAAAACTCCAAATGGAGTGATTCAAAAAATCAAATTCAACTAGACAAAATAAGGAACAACTTTCATGTTTACCATTTCCTCAAATTCCCACTGCAACAGTGCTTAATGGAACAGTAAAGTTAGGCTTCAAAAACTAAAAATTCTGCCCTCTTGGTTTTAAGTTTAAAAATGGTATGGGTGCTCAATTCCAACAAGTTTTAAATGTAAAATGTGGTGCATTGGGAGTGTTAAAACCAATGTACCTATTTTCCATCCAAAAGTCAACATTTTTGTTGACCAATAAGGTGAATAGTGACACCAAAAATTGAAATTTAAAATGTGAAATTAGAAATGCATCTAGGGGACTTTAAATTGCAATTGGCAATTAATACTAGCAAATGTAAAACTCAAAATGTGGGATCTTGGTGTAATTAGAACTAATATATCCATTAAGTAGAAAAAGTCAACATTTTGGTTGACTAGTAAGGTGAATAGTAGTCAAAATAATTAGCAAATTAAGATGAAGACCTAGAACCAATTCTAAGCTTAATGCTTAGAATGGTATGACAAATGTGGACTATGAATCTTAGTCAAAATTGTTAAAAGGATAATTAATGTAAATTGTGATCATATAAATGATCAAATGAATGTATGAATTATAATTGAAATTTATCATGAAGTAATAAACTCATAAAACACAATATATTAATATTTAATGATATTATGTGCCCTTGTATTGCCTAGACATATGTGTCAGATTGGATAGTTTGGCATGCCAATAGGGTATTGTTTTAGCAGTACTGCAAAAGGCTTTATGCCTATATTCATAGCTCTATGCCCGTATTCATGGCTTTATGCCCGTATTCATGGCTTTATGCCAACATTCATGGCTTTTATGCCTCATTATGTGTTATCATGGCTTTTTAGCCATACTGACTGCATACGTGGTTGACGTTCTGCGTCCCATGGTATGACGGCCCGAGGCACCGCGGTGTCGTTGCGACCCGTTATCCAGTTTAGTCAGCCTGTCGTAGGTTACTTGGGCAGTGTAATCTATTGAAATAAATTAAGACTATTAGTAATTAAAAATATTAGAAATCAAATAAATGAGTTAATAAGACTTCAAAAGAATTAGTTAGAATTATGAAATGATCCAAACCACATAAAAAAAAAATTGTTAAGTAAAATGATAAAAGAGTTGCAAAAATAGGTATAACTTAACTAAATATTTTAAATGTACCTTCTATTGCCATATAAATATAAACTGAGTATTTTTATTAATTCTGTATGTTGTACATTATACCTGTGAATTTCGGAATTAAACGCTTCCAAAGCGGAACAAATTAGAACAAAAGATAATTAATATTAGACACATTGTATTAAATTAAATTGATTCTTAAATATTCAAATTATGCTTCGTTCTTTCTTTATTTGTATATTTTATTTTCTTATTCTATTATTGCACCACTAAGCAGCAATGCTTAGAGCGATGGATTTGTTTCCTCGCGCAGGTACTTTGACTAAGATTTTTGGAGTCCAGATCTGCAGAAGTGGCTGGAGTATTCAAGGTTGTTACCTCCTCAGCAATGCATGTAGATAGGGCCCATATAGATCATATTTTGTATTTAGTACAAAATGCTAGATATTGTATTATAATGTAGATTATGAGCAGGTAATTAATAGAAATGTAATGTAATTTAATAAATTAGCTCTTTCATATGTAATTAGTTTATACATCATGTAAATTATGAAATTTTGTAATTATTTTGTAAATTATGTAAATTAAGGAAATTTGAAAATTTTGCTCATTGAATTTGAGAATGTTTACATATGAATTGAGTATGAATGGAAATGTATGGAAATGATTATGAAATTGAAATGTATGGATGAGATTTGAAATATGAGAAAATTATGAGAATGATTGATGAGATAATTATGATTAGCATGGATAAGATTTTATTTTGGAAATATTATTGAAATTTTCAAACAGGTAAATAGTAAAATACGTCAATCGGTAATAAAATAGGAAACTCCACTGGTTTCTCCGATTAAAAATAATTAATATTAAAATATAATGAGATCAAATTATGAAAGGAATAAAGTAAGATAAGATAGGGTGCTCCAAGACCGAATGTAGCACACTTTGCTCATTTGTAGTCGGGTGAGGGTGTTACATAGCGATCGCACATGGCGTTATGCCATTCAGTGATTTTATGGCTTTTAGCCATTTTGATATTGTGTTGAGACTTGGCCTCGTGCCTAATATTATTCTGACTTGTTAGCATTGTTGCACACCGGAGATACATATGTGACCGATGGTGTGACGGCCGAGGTACTTGATACCCAGTGCGGTTACCGTTTATCCATCCGATCGTCCAAAGATAGGTTACTTGGGCAACCAAATGAATGAAAGTGGATAAAGTTAACGAAATGAATGGATATACAAATACAAAACAAATAAGACATGTACATTCAATACATATTTATTTTCTGCTATTTTCTTTTATTTTATTATTGCACCACTAAGCATCATTGCTTAGCGCGTTACTTTTGCCACGCGTAGGTTCTGGAGATACTGATCGTGAGCCCAGTAGACCGCAGACTGGGTGAGTCCATCCTGTAGCTCTGCATAGTGTCCGTGTCACCTCACCACCTACAATGCATTGGTAGGACACTAGGCTTCATTTTGGTATTTTGTAATTGATTTTTATTTTCCTTTGTGTAAATGAAGCTTATGTAATGTATTTTGATTTTCATGTAAATAATGAAAATTGTGTTTGTGAATGGAAAAGTGAATGTTTATCTGTGATTATACATGATATCACACGAGATGAATGATTGAGAAATGAAATTGAAAAATGTTGAGATTCTGATATTGGAGTTTGAGAGTGATGAGATATAAATATTGGAAGTGTTTTTCACAGGTTCCGAAGAACTGTTTTCTCCATTTTTAGCCGGTACTCCGCTGGACTTTCTATAAAATTTTCGGAACCTCAAATAAATTATAATTTCAATAAATAACTTAAATAAATAATATTTCACAAGTTATATTCAAAACTATGATAAAAATTAATTAAGGTAAAATAGAGTGTGCCGGTACACCGTGTGACATTGCTTACTCGGGTATACTGTACACGGGTAAGGGGTGTCACAAAACATGCCCAAAAAGTGACCAAAACCTAATGAACAAATTGACCAAATCCAGAATTGGCAATCTGACCTGTACAAAAATGACCAAATGAACAGTGTTTGTTCATTTAGCCATAATTTGGGCTAGGCAGGTCTAAATGACCTGAAATTTTACTAGTGGAAAGTTGAGTTATAGACATAAAACTTTCATGAAGAAAACAAATCCAAATTTTGCCCTTAACCAAGTCATTTAGCCACCCAAATTTGATGACCTAAAACTGCTTGAACCAGAATTTGCCCAGAAAATCTGGGTAAGTCCAATCCGACAGCCATGATTCAAATGGCTATAACTTGAGCTACAAAACTTCAATTGGAGTGATTCAAAAAGGAAAATAAATTTAAGACAATAAGAAACAATTTCTATGAAGAAAACTTAGCTAAATTCTAACAGCAAAGTGATCAATGGAACAATGCAACATAAGACACCAAAACTGAAAATTTACAATTTTGCCTAAAAGACCTAAGTTTTGAGAAAACAACCAAAACCAACAAAATTGGTGACCAAAATGTGGTATGTGGGTGAAGTTGGAATTTCCATACCTATTAAGCCTTAGAAAGTCAACAAATTGACTTGAATAGTATAGTGAATAGTAACCCCAAAACACAAATTTTAAAGAACGTCAAGTTTAACATATTAAAACTAGGTATAAGTGAATTTGAATTTATTTTTGGATTAATGATGAGTTGTGATACTGAAACACTGTGAAACTGTGTGTTTCAGTGGAAAAGAACACCGAGAAAGAACCCAAGGAATCGAGTGAAGGCCAAGAGGCGACTTGCTTAAGGTTTGTGTACAACGTAGAGTTTCTGTAAATTTTCTTTTGCATATTGTTTTGAATAATTTGAAATATTGAATTGTGACATCATTGTGATGAAATATTTATTATGCTTTTGATTGAAATTATTGAAAGTTATTTGTGTACATTTGAGATGGCATAAATGTTTAGTAAATTGTTAAGATAAGTTTTGAAACTATAGTGTCATGACCATATATTTGAACGCCTCACTAGCATGACTAGTGGGGGTAATCAGTTTTGAATTTTTATTCATTCTCTAGCTGAAGTGTTGAGGTGTGTGCTAGTAGAAGAAGAAATTGAATGGATATCCATATATTTGAGTTAGCTAGCCTTGTGATGTGACTTTTCCTTAGCCTCTGGCTATTGAGATTATATTTATTTCAAATGGCATGATATAACTGTGGGTTTTATGAAATTGGTTTTGACACTTCGAAATGAAATTGTTTGGATTAAAATCTCATAATTCATGTTTTGTATTTAATTCTCATGTTCAGTCTAATTTTTGAATAAATGTGATTTAAATTTCGCATAAAGTTTATTTTAGTATGTTGTGCACCACTAAGTCCTAGTACTCAGCGATAGCTGTTATTGCTATCGCAGATATAGATACTAGAGGAGCAGCAGATTGAGCTACTGAGGAATTGAGAGCTACCTGCTTTGAAGTTATATCGGGTATATTTTATACCCTGATTGTAAAAATTTATTTTGATGTATGTAATGTATGTAAAGGTATGAACATGTAAAACTGGTTTTGAGCAGTTTGTATAAAGTTTGTAATAAATTTTAGTTTGAATTTCTCTTAGTGTAAATTTTTGTAATGATGTATATAAATTGTTTTATCTTTAATGAAATATGAATGGAAGTATTTTGCTTTAAATTGAATGAAATTGATTAATGGTATTTTGATGATTGTTGAATATTGGAAATTGTAGATTTGAATTTTTGAAAATTGATAATTGATGATGAAATTGATTGGGATGGTTGTGAATTTAAAGAAGTTGTTGAGACAAATTATTGGAAGTATTTTTTCAGGTATTTGAAGAACTAATTTCTCAAAATACAGATGGCATTCTGCCGAAATTTTTCTAAAATTTGTGGAAAAATAAAAATGGACAAAAATTTATACTAGTTTTAAAGCTTTGAATAAATGATTTTAATTTCTACCAAAATGCTCGTCACTTCCAAAATGTAAGAAAATGGTTTTAAAATCCCTTATAGGATACTTAGTGAGTTATCAGTAAGTGGAGTTTGGTAGTTCATTAGGTATTCTACGGGATCATGTTATGCCTTACAGAGGGATAAGGTGTGACATTTTCTTGGCATTTTTGTCATCTAATGCTCAATAACTCTTCACTGGAGTCTCAAAAATTATTTCACAGTGTTTTCCACGGGTCTAGGATCACTAACTGTCTTTACAGCCTCTTCCCGTTAAGTCACCCATCGCCATAGCTACAGCTCATTTAACATTAGTGCATTTCATTGCTTAAATTTTTTCTTAATTTTTTTTTTTGTCATTATTTGGGTTATTTATGACTCTTCACTCTAGTTTAAATATAGTTTCAAACATTCCAGCTATCTAGACAGACATTGGTTATCGGAACAGTAAAATGTACAGACTATCTAAAGTGAGGGCGTTATAGTGAGGCCTTAATTTATATATTTACTGGTGCAACATGGTTTAATATATACATCTTAGATTGCACCACATGGCATGTTTGTAAATGATAGATGAAACTACATTGGTGGTTTTTTTACAATTGACCATTACAAGGATCCTCATGAGTTGTCTATTATAGATTTGGGTAATTAGTGGGTGATTTTGAGTGTGTTTAGACTATCTTGGAGTGATGAAGCATTACTAAAGATAATTAAAAAGGGCAGAAGATAATGATATAATTGATTTATTTGTTAACATTTGACTGATGTCCCCACTAGCTGCAGAAGGTACTCATTTAGTTATTGAAGTACCTAATGTATGAAATGAGGATATCCCATAATGAACCAGTTCAGCAGCTTTGTTTGTCATCCTCTATTTAATTTCTTTCACCTTTCTTTATTTTCTTTAATTTGGATTATTATTTTTATGTTTGGATTCATTTTAATTTTAGTTTTTAACAAAATTATTTTATTCAATGCAGTTTGATTTTTAGAATAAAAATTAAAATAATCCAACTAATTAAATTTTATATATATTAGAAATAACGAATTCGTGTTAAATTGGGCTGAATTATTATTTTTTTTTTTTATTGTTATTCAGTTTGATTAACAATATGTTTAGTTTGGTTTGATCCATAATTGGATTGGATTCACATTTTATAGGTATTAAAAAAATGTTTAATGCGTAAAAATTCAATCCAAAAAACCCACTTTGATAAGGCTCAACCTTCACTGCAAATTGCTTTTCAAAATGCAGGAGCATTGGCTTTGTGACAACAATAACAGACTTTGAATTTGCCCAATTGCCAGATTCCACAACAATCATTTTCTTTATTTCTTCTCCCTTTTCATTTATTTTTATTTTCAACTTTGTAACTCTTAAATTATTCTTGGAGTGCTGCTTATAATAATTTTTTGAAAATAGATATATTAGGATTTCATTAATGAAATTTAAATGAATACAAATAGTTTAGAGAGGATAGGACCCTTCTCCTAATATAAAATAAATTATCATAATCAACAAAGTATGGTTTATTGCTTTTGAATGAAATCCAAAATGAAATGTACGATAAAGTATATAAATGCTCAGAGTGGTTGGACTACTCTTTAAAAGTTTTATATCTGGCTTAATTATTTACAAAATATTTATATATGATGGACACAAAAGGATTTGAATAACTAATTGGCCATACATCTCCAAAACATATGCCCTGCAAAGTAAAAATGACAAAGACAAACAACACTCTAAAAACAAATCCAAGGAAAAACTGTTACAGAGTGAAATGATTTTTTTTTTTTTTAGAGGAAAAACCTCTATAGTGCGTTCTGCTTATAATAATTAAAATAAGGCTAATTGTAAAAAATAAAATCTCTGAGTTGTGAGATCAATAAAAAAATTATTATTTAATTTTTATATTTTAATAAAATTAATTATTTAATTTTTTATTTTAAAAATATATTATTTAGTTTTTTTTATTTTTAATTTATTAAATTATTTAACCTTTCTATTTTAGTGAAATTAACAAGTTGGTCTTTATATTCTCAAAAACTCATTTGGTTTTATTAACTCTTGCCATGACCCTCTTTCCCTTATTTCTCTCTTTAAATGTTTCTTTCTCTGTACTTATATTCTTCTCCCCATTGTTTTCTTTTTATTTTTCATTTTTTGATAAAAAAATAATACAAGCTATTTACGTAAAAATGTTAATGTTTCTTTCCGTTTGTACCTACACCACTTTTCCTCTTATTTTCTCTTGATTATTCATTTTTTGATGGATAATAGTACAAGCTAATATAAAAAGGTTAATAAGTTCACTTAGATTTCTTACTAATCGAAGATAATAATCTAAGAAAATTATTTATTATTGGAGAAAATATAAAAATAATGTCTAAGTGATTGAATAAAAATATTTGAATAATTTTTTAAATTTAAATTCAATTTAGTCCCTACACAACATAGTTTTTATTTTTATTTAGGAATATATTTTTAAAAATATTGTATTTTTTAAAATATAGAGCTCAATTAATTAGTTTCATGGATATAAATAGACTAAATATTAATTTAATTAATGTTACAATCTATTAATTAATAAAAAATTTAACGAATGAACTAAATAATTTAACGAAAATAAAATATAGAAACTATATAATATTTTTTTTAAAATATAAAATTAAATTATTAATTTTATTAAAATAAAAAGATTAAATAGTAATTTAAAAAAAATGTAAACATTTTTAGCAGAAATAATAATAATAATAATAATAATAATAATAATAATAATAATAATATATACATACAAGCGTTGAAAATAAGAAAGCCTAGGAAAATGTACACATTTTCTGTAGAAAATGAGAAGCTATGGGTAGCATCTATTTTTTTAAAAATAGATTTTGATATAAATTTAAATAAAAAAAATAAGCATATTAGAGATAAGAAAAAGTAAATTACTTTATACTTTTTGTGCATATACATCTTCTTGTATTTTTAAAATTAAGAAATAATTATTATTTTTATTGTTTGGTACACTAAATTTTATAAAGGTCACTATAATCTAGTTGGTGGGTTTTGACAAAACTTACAAATTAATAGTTGTATTTTCACAAATCAAATAAGTTCCTAAAATTTAATAAAATTTACAATTCCTACAATTAGAATGGTAGAATTTTAGTTAAGTTATCCTTAATTCTAATAAAAATGATCAAAATTTCATTAACTCTATTTTCAATTAGAAAATAATTTAGTTTTTTAAATTTTATTTTACTGACAATTTAGTTCTTGCAATTTAGTTAAACTTACAAATTAGCTTTATAGTTTTAAAATTAAGTAATTTAATTATTGATATTTTAATAAACCTATAAGTTAGTCCCTACCGTTAAAATTATGATTAATTCCCATTAAATTTAATAAAAATACCAAAATGATTTTAACTCTATTTTTAATCTAAAAATAATTTAGTCCTTAAAGTTTTATTTAATAACAATATATATATATATATATATATATATATATATATATATATATATATATATTAATTATTAAGATAATAATGAAATAAATAGAATTTTATAAAATTATAAGGATTTATTTATAAATAATTATAATATTTAATGATTAATTTATAAAATATATGGATGATTTTGTAATTAGTTAAAAATTTCAAGGAATTTAAAGTAATTAATTCATATTTTAATAATTTAAATTTAAAACTTTTTAATTTTGACAAAACATACAAATTAATAGTTGTATTTTCATAAATCAAATAAGTCCCTAAAATTTGATAAAATTTACAATTCCTACCATTAGAATGGTAGAATTTTAGTTAAGTTATCCTTAATTCTAATAAAAATAATCAAAATTTCTGTAACACCCCAAAATTTTAAATTTTTATTATTTTATGAGTATTATTGATATTTTAATTTTATTTAAATTTTAAAAAATTATTTGAGATTTTTCAGATTTTAAAAATCGGATTCGATTTCTGAAAATATAAACTTTGATGATTTTTAAAAATTAATTTAAAGACCACGTGGCAAAACTAAAAATATATTTGGAGTCTATAAATTTTTCTGAGTTTTCTAGAATTTTTTTGGAATTTTCGGACCTCGTTTTCGGTCCCGAGGCAGAGTAAAAAATTTAAAATTTTGTATTTCGAATCGAACCAGACCGGATCGGACCAGTCTTCTTCTTTTTCTTCCTCCTCCCCGCGCGCGTCCAACCTCCCACCCTTTCTCTCTCTTTTTCTCTCTCCTCCCTCCTCCCCTTGCCGCGTCGCAGCCTCCCCTGCCACCCCAGCTCGCCGGCGCCCACCCCCAGTCGTCCCAGCCCACCGGCCGCCTCCTGGAACGCCCGAAAACGGCGCCCGAAGTGGAGCGACGTGCGCGCGCGACCGTTCGACTTCCCGGCCAAAATCCGGCCGATCCGGCCACCAATCAGACCGGATCTTGTGTCTAAACTCATCTACTCGTTGAGAGCTTTCCATAGACACTAAGAACACCGAAATCCATCGAGCGGTTTGTCCAATTTTTGCCCGGAAAGTTTTTAGCCCATTTTGACTTTCGAGCTAGATTTCTCGCAAATCGTGAACCCCACGAGAAAACAGAGAGTACCAGAGCGCTCCACTCGTCTAGAGCTTCACGGGAATATAAATTTCAAAATTTTTCGATACCGTTTTTCGGTGGGTGGGTCCCACGAAACTTCGCAGTGTTTTTCCGAGCATTAAATGAGCTTAGAAAATTCTGAAAAATTTATGTACTAACCCCTGTGTTGTGGGCTTCGTGTAGGTATCCTCAATTCTTGGAAATTCGACAGTTGTCCGAGTCCGTGAATTTCCGGCCAGACTTTCCCGTTACCGAAAAAGTCTCAGAATTAGACCGAGGTTTTAGCTACCCCCCCCCCCCCCATTGTCAGACATCCCGAGCGCGTTCCGAAGTCGGAATTGGCACAGGTAAACCTTAACCTTGCTTTTTCGTAATTTTCTAGTGCTTAAATAGGATTAAAAATCTATAAAATATTCTTGGTAGCTCAGAAAATTATGATTCTTTTTGCAATAGCCTAGTAATATTGCTAAGGACCGCGGGGCAAAGTTTTAGAATTTTTAGAGCTTATTTGGGCAGTTTTTGCAAAAATGATCAATTATAAGGACTAAATTGAAATTTTATATATTGTGATGGATGATTGATTTGATGGGCCCAGGATGGGCTGTGTGATGTGATTGAATTTGTGGATATATGAGTTGCGAATATATAAGTGTGTTTTGAGCCTTTTTGCAGGTTAGGTAGGTCCTAGGTATAGGGGAGACTCTGCCGGATTTTCGGCACGACTTAGGACGTATTTGATCTTTTCATGATTTGTATTGAGTCAATTTTATTAAATAATTGTAATGTAATTGTCAGGTGAGCCGGGACAGCCTTCTTCCTCCGCTCAGCCGCCACAGTGACCGTTATCAAGTCTGTGAGTAAAATATTAATTTTAATTGTAATTTCGATATTATTATATGTTTAAGCATGCCCATGCATCACTTATATGCATATATCTATGTAGATAAATCCTAAGCACGATTTATGTTGCATTTATAACTGTGAAAGTGCCATGTATGTTGTTGTGGTAATTTGGAGCAGTGTGCGTGCGTTGGCGTGCGTATGATGTGGTGTGGACTATGGATAGGACGGGTAGTCACGGCTTGAGTTCTTCGCTGGGACCCGATCCTTCGGGGGTAGTCACAGCTTGAGTTCTTCGCTGGGATCCCGATTTGGTTTATTAAGCGAAAGTCCAGCTTGAGTTCTTTGCTGGGACCCCGATTTGGTTTATTAAGTGAAAGTCCGGCTTGAGTTCTTCACTGGCACCAGGTTGGATTTAAGAGAGCTGTATAGGGGATCAGTTCCTATATATTATGATTGATATTATTGGGTGTGTGAGTGCTCCAAATTACCTTTTTGATGTTATGATGTGAAATTATTGCTGGTGTTGCATTTCACTCTACAGGGTGTATTAGTTTTAGATAGTTATAGAGATTATGGTTAAAATTGATATTTTACTCTCTGAGTCGAACACTCACTCTTGTTCAATATTTTTTTCAGGCTACAGGAGGATTTTATTGTGGTTAACCTGCTTTTCTCCTTCGCAGGTTGTTTATCAATATTTGTGTAATTTTATTCACTCCTAGAATTTTCGCATGTGTTAGAAGTATTTATTTGATTTTGGTCTGTAATATTATTACCATGCTGGACCTGTAAACGTATAATGATATGCATGTTTGATGGATTGGATGAGGGAGCTAAGCTCTCATATGTTTTTATGATGATATGAGTATGTGGAGGGTGAGCTGAGCTCCCCAATTGAGTATTTACTGTGTTTACAGGTCGGGTGAGTCAAAAACTCTCCGTTGGTAGGTCCATTTTATGGCCGGACTCTGTCCAGTTGATTTCTTGATATGGGGCCCAAATGGGCCTTAGAGTTGGGCTGATGAATAGTTAGGCTTACTACGGGCCTCGGGGGCTTTAGGCTGGCCCAGGTCCTAGTGCCGGTCCGGCCCATAGGTTGGGTCGTGACAATTTCATTAACTCTATTTCCAATTAGAAAATAATTTAGTTCTTTAAATTTTATTTTACTGACAAGTTAGTTCTTGTAATTTAGTTAAACTTACAAATTAGCTTTGTAGTTTTAAAATTAAGTAATTTAATTATTGATATTTTAATAAACTTATAAGTTAGTCCGTACCGTTGGAATTATGGTTAATTCCCATTAAATTTAACAAAAATACCAAAATGATTTTAACTCTATTTTTAATTTAAAAATAATTTAGTCCTTAAAGTTTTATTTAATAACAATTTGCGTGTGTGTGTGTGTGTGTGTATATATATATATATATATATATATATATATATATATATTATTAAGATAATAATGAAATAAATAGAATTTTATAAAATTATAAGGATTTATTTATAAATAATTATAATATTTAATGATTAATTTATAAAATATATGAATGATTTTGTAATTAGTTAAAAATTTTAAGGAATTTAAAGTAATTAATTCATATTTTAATAATTAAATTTAAAAATTTTTAATTTAATGGGACTCATATTTTAAAAATATAAAATTTAAGTTATTAATAAAATAAAAATTTAGAGACTATATTATTAAAATAAAATTTTAAATTAGATTGTTTTCAAATTAAAAATAAACATAAGAATATTTTAATAGTTTTACTAAAATTAATGATAACTTAATAAAATTCTAACGTTAAGAATTAAATTATAAATTTTATAAATTTTAAAAATTAAATTATTTAATTTTAAAAATATAAAAATTAAATTATAAATTTAAATTTTGTTAATCTTTAATATTTAAATTATAGTTTATTTTTTTAATTCACCCAATGTGCTTAAAAAAATACAAATACACTGTATAACTTAAAAAAAAAAAAAAAACAAGCTATAGAAATGTTCAAGTTTCCAATGATTGAAATGTTTGAAAAAAGCGATAGAATCTCTCTCTCTCTCTCTCTCTCTCTCTCTCTCTCTCGGCGGCTTATTTTTGACGACCGGACATCTACAAAAGGCTACACTCCTCCTAATAAAACAATTTTGATGCTCATCTTCATCTTCTCTGAAATCAATTTACAATAAAGCACCGTTCATATATTGGGTAATATAATGCCCCAAGTATTTCATAAACTATGAGTTGTCAAGAAAATTAATATCTCGACCTTCAAATTAAGTTATTTTTATTCAATCATAACATCCAATTCTTGAGGCTGCATCAAATATGAAAAGTGGATAGTCGAGAAAATGAGAAGGATGTTTGATGAGAGGTGTCAAGGTGCATAATGTAGTACAATACACACTGTCACATTTCAGCGCTGTGTCATCAACGTAGAGAATAGACATGATGCAATAAAGTAGTGACAGACAAGACATGTTTTCTCAGAAGTTTAATTGTTTTAAAGTTGATGTCGAGAAGATGGACATCCTTTGTCATTTTCTCTTTTTTTCTTTTTTTTTAAGTGTAACTGGAAAATGGACCCATTTTTCAGATATTCCACCCCTTATAATTGTCCCTATACTTTGACCAACGGTCTTTTCTTCTTCACTGGCTGTGACCCTACACCTTTCCACTGTGCCCTACCCTATTACTGTTTCGTATAGGCTTTTCTCCTGCTACCTCCAACTACTTCTGTCTCTTTATGCTTTCTTTCTTGAACAGGGGAATGGATGTAAGTGACGAGGGGAATGCCAATATAATTGAATACCAATATCCAATCCACTCCAGAGCTTGTTAGGATTAGTTTTGAGTTTTAGGCAAGGAGAAAAGATAATAAAGGGTGAAAAATAAGGAGAAATATTTTTTAAAAATTAAAATTATTTTTTTTCTTTTTATTTAAATAATAGAAAGAAAAAAATGAGATGAAAAATTGTTTTATTAATAATAAAATCCCTATTTTTATTCTTTCTATTGTAAATGAATTGAAATTTTAAATGTTAAAAATGTAATGTTATTAATTTTTTTTATTTCTTCTTGAAATTAAAGGAAAACTAAATTGGTTCATCTAATATAAATTTAAATTAATATAAAAATAAATTTAATAATTATTAAATTAAATATTTATATTAAGATATATGTAGAATTAATTAAAAATATTTATATATAATATAAATTTATATATAAATATTTAATATAGCAATTAATAAATTTATTTTCATATGAGATTAAATTTTTTATAATCATGTCCAAAATAAATATTAAATTCATTCATTGTTTTCTATGTTTATTATCTTTCCTCATTAATTTTCCTCTTTCCCAAAGCTAATAATGGAAAATACTTATATTTTACATCACAATTTTCTTTCCGCTTTAGTTTCCATCAATCCAATTACATACTCCTATAAATTAGTAGTTCAAAAAAGATAATCAATATTAGTATTATAATTGCATTCATATAATGTTTGATTTCAATTCAATTTAGTTATAAAATTTGAGGTTTAAAATTTTATTTGAATTCGATTAAATTTTATTTTCATGTTTGAATTTATTTTGAAAATGTTTAAAATAACTTAATTTGAATAATACTGAAATTTATATATATTGTGTTATAAAATCTTTAATATAAAATATATTTAAAATTATGCGCAAATTTAAATATTTAATAATATCCCACAAATTGGCTGGGTCGTAAACATTCTTGATCAATACCTTATTTTGGATCCAAGGCCCAACTTCTATTAGTCACAGCTGTGCCAGAGATCCAATTGCCATTTGCCAGTCACTGGACCACCATTTATACCTCAAAATTATATTCTCCTTAAAACCGAGTCTCAAATTACATGATTATGATAGAAAGAGTAAACAACAATTAAAACTTAAGCATGCATTTGAATGGGCCACAACTACCTGTGGACATGGCATTTGTCAATTGTGTTTTCTATGCCTTGAAAAGATGATCCAAAGATTCAAACTTAGTTGTTGTTGTAAGCCTTTAAAACTTCTTTTCCAGACATTTTTCTTTCTACATTATACCATTACAAATTACAAAACCAAAAACTACACTCTAAAGCCCAACGATTCTTTCGTGTTCTCTCTAAGCAAGTTACTGAATTCAAGACATACTAAGAACTGTAATTCAAGATATAAGTACCAAAGAAGAAATGGTAATTGGAGTAGCTAGAGTATAAAGCACTGGAAAACTCATTACGATCTTTTAATTTTGTGAAAGGTAAATTAAACTCTCATTCATGATCATTTCCAAGAAAATATTCATCATACCAAGCCAGCGCATCAGCCATTGGCAAGATTAACACTTGGAGCATTTTGATAATATATGGTCACTAGCGCAACAATGTTAATGAAATAATAGGGTAACAGTGTAAGCAGCTTATTTTTTATCTTCTCAAATATGAAAATTGAAAGTTTTAATATCTTCTGCCTTGGTTTGATTTTCACTATATATCGCTTGATAATTAATGTGGCTTCAAGATGATAGAATAGAACTAAAATTACTTGAACCTGTAATAGCTCTTGTGCATTGAGGAAGCTTGTGACCTGTGACTCCAAAAAAATGGCACCGATGTCTGCTCTCAACTGTTACATAGGGTTCTATAAGTCATGAAGAATTCATAGTATTACAACATATCATACATGTCAATTATATTCTGTTAAAAAGGAATCCAAAAGCCAAAGAAAAGCGTTAAACATATACTTGGCCATATCCGCAAGGAGATTGAATTGAACATATAACATGTTAAGCCCATTACATAAAACTTAAGAAGGAAAATTGGTCCATCCATGATTGGGCTCATAAGTAAGCTCATTAGCACCAAACTCTTTGAAGCCCAATTGTTTTTTTGTCTTTTTTGTTCAACAGCCCACCTAATAGAATTTGAATTCTCTTTAAATTGTGACATGTGCAGGGGATGGGTGTAACACCCTCATTTGTGCACTAGTTTTAAATGGATTAGTTTTATGAAATTGAGTTAATTTGAGTAATTTTATTCAATTGCATTAGGACTTAGTTTAATTGTTTCATAATTGGTGTTAATTAATCAATTGGAGAGTTAATTAATGTAATTGTGCTGGGAATGTGTAAATTGAAAGTTAGAGGGAAATTATGAATTTAGCTGCTACTCTTAAAATTAAAAAAAAAAAGTTTGGATTTAACAAATTCGTAAATAAAATTAAGCCCAAGAATTTTTATAATTGGGCCGACTTTTCTTTAGTAAGGGCCGAGCTGGTTGAGCTCATTAATCTATTTTGGCTCTAATTACTTTTTTCCTCATTTTATTATTAATAAAACCTATCCCTACCCTAGCTGAAACCCACACTCTCAAACCATCAAATTTTTCTTTAATCAAATAAAGGAAAACACGCAAAACCCTTACTCCCTCCATAGCCAAATTCCTCACTTCCCCAATTATTGATTTAATCAAATCTTGGCATCGGAAAATTGAAGAAAACATATTGAAGAGAGTAAATCTTGAAGTGCTAAATTGATTTGAGGTAATAGGTTAGTGATTTTCCTCTCTTCTTGACTTCTCTTTGAATTTCATGTTGAGAATTAAATTGGGGATTTATTATTTTGAATTGGTGCTAGGAAAACCCCTTATTGGCCGAATTGAATTGGGAAAAATTAAGGGAAGATTCAATTGATTTTTGGTAAGTAAAACCCTCCCTTGATGAATTTAGCTATGGCCGAATGGAATTATGTGTTGATTGTATGTGATTATATGAATAGGTTAACAAATTGGGAGGTTTTTGGTGTCAGCTGATTGACTTTAATCTTTGGAGGTAAAATTGGGGATTTTAATTCGTTGGAAATAAAGTTCAATAGGTTAGTGTATTACCCTTAGGCTTTGGCCTTTGATTTGATGCAAATTGTATTGGTGTTGTTGTGAAAAATAATCGCTTATGTGCTGTTTGATTTGAATTTGATTACAGTACTGCTTGAATAGCCTATTTTGAGAGGGCACAACTCAGTCAATTTAAATAGTTTTCATGCAAATCTTGTGCATAAAATGAAATTCAATCAAAGAGCTAAAACTTTCATGCTTTGTGGAAAAGCTAATTCTGTCGAATTGAATAACATATTGCTAGTGCAAAATTGCTGCTAGAATTTACACACTATTTTTTTTATCGCAAATTTAACTGACTATAAATTAGAATATAAGAATGATTTTTAATCGAATCTTATGTCTAAAATCAAGTTTTGAGAGGGCCCTACAACTTTATAGTTTGGGTTAAAGGCTAATTCGGACTGTAGCATACTGAAAGAGAGCAAAACATTTTAGTGCTTTGTATAGGTCTTGTGTAGAGCACAGCAGTTTTTGAAAAAGAAATTCATAACTGGAGTTCTGTAACTCGGATTGAGGTGAAACAAGTTGGAGAATTAAATAGACTCATAATGCTATATTTCTGTAAAGTTTAGTGATAATTGGACTGCTGTAGAATTAATAGCATATTTTACAAGATGACTGTTATGCTGCCATTTTCCAGAAATTATGCTGCATGTTGATTATTGCATTGCATGTGCCATTATTATGTTAAATGAGTTGTAAATGATATGAACAGACACATATGTGATAATTATTGCTGGAAACACTAAATTAAGCCCATGTTAAAGATAATCAATGCTGACATTGTCACACCTTACCCCTTCGTAAGATGTGGCATGATCCCATAGTATACCTAATAAATTACTAAATTTCGCCTACCGATAATCTATTAAATGTACTACAAGAGATTTTGGCAAAACAATTTCATTTTAGAGTTTGGCGTGGGGATAAAAATTTAATGCAAGTGTTTTCAATACAAGTATATGTTATAAAACTTATTTAGAAATAATTAGACATTTTTAAAATTTTACAGAAAATCCGCGTGGTTACGGTTAAAACTATGTAAAACAGTTCTTTAAACCTGTTGAAAAATAATTTACAAAAATATACCATACCCAATTGAAACTCAATCAATTCAAGCGATCTCTTTTCATTTTCAACAATCTCATCATAAGGAGAATAATTCATCATTCAAAAATTACTTTCTTTCATTCACAACCCAAAAAGAATACAACTTTATTTTTATCATGCAAAAACATTTTTTTATAAAAAGTTGATATCCATTGGAATTGAGGAAACTAATATTACAAAGCTTACAACCGATCAAATTCACAAAAATAATATTATAATGATTTACATTTGATTAAAGTCCCAAAATAATATTACAACTATTTCTGTACAACTACTCGAATGTAATTACATACAAATAGCTACATGATTATATCAAAATCTAATATATAAGGGTATATCTATGATATACCTGAAGATAATCTCGACACAACTTCAAGTCACAGCTTCAAGTAATCTCACTCAGCTGCTCTATTCTTACTTTCGCTTGCGACAGCATACAAAGCTATCGCTGAGCGGTGAACTCAGTGGTGCACAACTAATAAATTAAAATTCAATATAAAATATACTTTGACAAATCATAACAGAGAACTTGAACCATTTAAATTCTTCAAAATTCATAAAATCAAAGTCAATATTTTCAATCACATAAATCATTTGTTGAGATAACATTTGTTCAAATAAGCACAATTTATCCAAATCATAATAAGGCATTTAAAATATTCACATTTTTCTTGATCCAAGAAAATAATATAATATATTCAACCATTTGCAAGTATTTGTTTTAATCACCTTTTTAGGAAGATATGCACAAATTAAGGGTGTTGAAAACATTCGCACAGTATAGAGCATGACACTAAAATAATGTCGAGTTGTATACCACGACAAAGCCAATACTCCCAATAACCAAAGGTTAAAGGAGAACACATGGGCTAGCTAGCAAATATGAGTACTCATTCAATCCGTCCTCAAATGGTAACTGTGACACCCCATACCCGTATACAGTATATCCGAGTAAGTAATGTCACACGGTGTACCGGCACACTCTATTTCTTTTACATTAATTAATTGTTGTCGTAGTTTTGGATTTAGTTTATGAAATATAATTTATTTAAGCCATTTATCAAAATTATTATTTATTTGAGGTTCCGAAAATTTTAAAGAAAATCCGGCAGAGTACCGGCTAAAAATGGAGAAAACAGTTCTTCGGAACCTGTTAAAACACTTCCAAATAATTTCCAAACAATCCCAACTTCAATTCATCAACAAATCTCAATATCAAGATATCCACAACATTTCTCAATTTCAGTTCTCAATAACCTTTTCATTTCTCAAACATCCATTTCTCATATACAAACAATAAATAAATGCTCAAATTTTGCATTCATAGCCATAACTTTCATTATTTACATGGACATCAGAATACATTACATAAGTTTAATTACATATGAGAAAATCAAAATTTAATACAGAATGCCAAAATGACACCTAGTGTCCTACCAATGCACTGCAGAAGTTGAGGTGACACGGACACTGTGCAGAACTGCAGGATGGACTCACCCAGTCTGCGATCTACTGGGTTCACGATCTGTATCTCCAGTACCTACGTGTGGCAAAAGCAACGCGCTAAGCAATAATGCTTAGTGGTGCAATAATATAATAAAAGAAAATAGCAGAAAGTAAGTATGTATAGAATGTGTATGATTTCTTTATTTGGTATTGGTATATCTATTATTTCATTAACTTTGCCCACTTTTATTCATTTGGTTGCCCAATTAACCTACACTAAATGACTGGACTGGATAAACGGGTAAACCGGCACTGGGTATCGAGTACCTCGGGCCGTCACACCATCGGTCACATATGCATCTCCCGGTGTGCAACAGAACAGCTAATAAGCTGTAAATAATATCAGGCACAAGGCCAAGTCTCAATGCAAGGTCAGAATGGCTAAAAGCCATAAAATCACAAAATGGCATATTGCCATATGCAGTACTGCTAACTGAACCCTATTGGCATGCCAAACTATCCAAACCAATCTTGTTAGGTATACTAGGGCATTTGAAACCTTTAAATTCTTCAATTTGTGAATTTCAAGTTTTTGGTGTCACTATTCACCTCATTGGTCAACAAAAATGTTGAATTTTGGGTAGAAAATATGTACATTGACTTTGGCACTCCCAATATACCACATTTGGCATTCAAAACTTGTTGGCATTAAGCATTTATACCATTTCAAAGTTTAAACCAAGGGAAACAGAATTTTCAATTTTTGTAGCTCAACTTTACTGTTCCATTGGACACTGTTGCAGTGGGAATTTGAAGAAATGGAAAACATGAAAGTTGTTCCTTATTTTGTCTAGTTGAATTTCATTTTTTGAATCACTCCATTTGGAGTTTTGTAGCTCTAGATATGCTCCAAAAACCACAGCTGGTCGGATTGCCAATCTGCAGAATTGACCATATCTACAGTAACATGAACAGTAACTGGAATCACTTGGTTGGATGGGTTCTGGCCATAATTTGGAGTAGGTTCCTTCATGAAAGTTGTTTGTCTATGTCTTAACTTGTTGCTGTAAAAATTTCAGGTCAATTGACCACATCTACAGTGAGTTATGGCCAAATGAACAGTTACTATTCATTTGGTCATAACTCAGAATCAGTTGCAGGGTATCCGGATTTGGGCCAACTTTTGGTCCTCTTGCTTTGGTCTTTTGGGCATGGTTTCTTCAGCAAAAATGTGCCATTATAAGCCTAGTTTCATGTCCAATTGGCCAAACACCAATTGGACCTACACAGCCAAAGTTATGGCTGTCTAAGTGGACTGAAATTTCAGTCATCATTCTGCACCCTCTAGGCAGCACACTCATTCCCTTTGCCATGCTTTATTTCAGTCCCAATTAAGGTCAAATTCCTTCAAATGGTCACTAATTGACCATTAGGATGTTCTTTAACAATTTCATAAGCCAAGCCAATTTTCACTCCCCAAAACCCTAGCTTCACATTATAATTTCTACAAGATGCCTTAGTTAGCATACCAATTCATCATCCATATATATATATATATCCTAAACATCATTTTTAGTCCACTCTAAGACCAAAAAAACACTTATTCCTATACCTTCAATAGGGCTTCCAAATTCTCTAATGGACATACACACGAGTTTGGTTCATTTCATTCACAAATACTTGTTGGTTTCAAGTCTCTAACATAGAAAATAAAAGTTTTAAGTAGATAGGTGCACTAACCTTTAAGTGGCACTTTTTTCCCAAGTTTAATCTTCACTTTTCTTGTACTCTCTTGGCTGCCAAATACTTCCTCTAGGTCCAAGGATTCATTTTAGTGTTGGGGTCTTGAGGAAATATGGTGAGGAAGCATGAGAATGAAAGCTTGCAAAGAATGGCTATGGTGGAAACCCTATCTTCTCTCTCTCTACGTTTTGGCTGGTTTGAAGGAGGTGGCTGCTGTATTTTTGGTTAATTTGGTCTTCATTTAGTCTCTTTTATTAATTAAAAATATGGTTGTTTAATTATAATTGGTGGAGACTTTCAAATGACATCATAATGATGTCATATGTGGCATTTTTATGGATTTTTCTTTTCTTTTCATCACTACTCAATTTCAATTTAATTTTTAGTAATGTTTCTTCATATTTTATGTCATATTAATTATTTACTTAACTGGACAAGTCGGCCAAAAATCACCTCTGAAGGCGAAATGACCAAAATGCCCTCCATTTGGCTTAACGGGTCAAAATTGGCTGTACCGATTGAAAAATTTTCCTAAATATTTTCTTGGCATTCTAATGCCATAGGAACCTCAATGACCCTTCTCTGGAGTCCCAAAAATTATTTTATAATTTTTCCCCCGGGTCTAGGGCTCCTCGTTGCGAGAACCGCAACTTCCCTCTGGTTACCCCTCGCTAGGGCACCGGCTCGTTTAATTTGGTTGTATTTTATTTCTAAAATTTTTATTAAATTTTTCTTATTAATATTTGAATTGATTATGGTCCCTCACTTAAGTTTAAATATTTTTCCGGACATTCTAATAGGTCATGGGATCGACCTTGATCACCGTAACAGTAGAATGTACGGAATTGCTACCGGGAGGGTGTTACAACTCTTCCCCTCTAATTTAAATTTCGTCCTCGAAATTTACCTGATGCAAACAGTTGAGGGAACTGTTGCCTCATCGTCTCTTCACTTTCCCAAGTTGCCTCCAAAGCACTTTCACCAGTGGAATCTGCTTATTCCTCAACTCTTTCACTTCCCGAGCTAGGATCCGTAGAGGTTCTTCTTCATATGTCAAATCCGGTTGTATTTCAATTTCTTCCCTGGAGATGACATGTGAAGGATCTGAGCGGTATCTTCTGAGCATGGACACGTGGAACACATTGTGGATCTTGTCCAGCTCTGGTGGTAAAGCTAGCCTATAGGCGACTGGACCCACACGTTCAATGACTTCATATGGGCCAATGAACCTAGGGCTTAACTTACCTTTTCTTCCAAACCTCAATACCTTCTTCCACGGTGACACCTTGAGGAACACTTTGTCGCCAACCACATATTCTATTTCTTTTCTCTTGGTCGGCATAAGATTTACATGCATCCGAGGCAACCTTTAGATTAGCTTTGATCAATTTTACTTTGTCCTCGATCTGTTTCACAGTGTCCGGCCCTACGATTTATCTTCGCAATTCAGTCCGGCCTGCTGAGTTCTACATTTTCTTCCATACGATTGCTTCATATGGGGCCATTTGAATGCTAGCACAGTAGCTATTGTTATATGCAAATTCTGCCAGTGGGAGGTATCTGTCCCAACTTCCCTCAAACTCAATGACACAACTCCTCAGCATATCCTCAAGGACCTGACATATATTTCACGTTATTGTTATCATTTTAATTCAATATTTGTATCAATTTCATTGGTTTCAATTGTTTACCTGGATTACTCTTTATGATTGCCCATCCGTCGAGGATGGAAAGGCATCTTTGAAATGGAGTTGTGTACCCAAGGACTCATGCAACTTCTTCCAGAATATCGATGTAAACCTTGGGTCTCGATCAGATATGATGGAAAGTGGAATTCCATGCAGTCTAACTATCTCACTGATATACAATTCTGCTAACCTCTCTAGTGAGTAGTCAGTCTAATCGCGTAAAGTGTCTTGACTTTGTCAATCTATCAACTATCACCCATGCTGCATCATGTTTCTTCTGGGTGAGAGGTAGACCACTTACAAAATCCATGGTGACCCGATCCCATTTCCATTCAGGTATGCGTATAGGCTGTAGCAAACCTGATGGAACTTGATATTCTGCCTTGACTTGCTGACATGTCAAGCATTTAGTCACATAGTCAGCTATGTCCCTCTTCATACCAGGCCACCAATACTGAAGCTTCAGATCATGATACATCTTTGTACTTCCTGGGTGCATAGCATATACACCGTGTGTGCCTCTTTTAGAATCTTGGTTTTCAATTCCCCATCATCCGTACACACAGTCTTCCTTTGTAGTCTGAGCACCCATCTGCTTTCACCCCATAATCAGTTGCTTTTCCCTCTGAGATCTTGCTCATAATAGCCATTAACTTTTCATCTGCCTTTTGCCCATCTAAAATCTGCTGTAGCAGGTTTGGCCTCACTTGCAACTCAGCCAAAATAGCTCCATCTCGAATCAAAGATAGACGGGCATTCAATGATCTCAAGGCTGTCATGGATTTTCTGCTCAAAGCATCAGCAACTACATTTGCCTTCCCAGGATGGTAGTCAATTACACAGTCATAGTCCTTCAGGAACTCAATCCATCGCCTCTGTCTAAGGTTGAGCTCCTTCTGGGTTGGCAAATATTTCAGGCTTTTGTGGTCTGTGTAAATGTAGCACTTTTCACCATACAAGTAATGCCTCCATATCTTCAGTGCGAAGATAATTGCTGCAAGCTCTAGATCATGGGTAGGGTAGTTCTGTTCATGTGGCCTTAGCTGCCTGGAAGCATAAGCGACCACCTTCCCCTCTTGCATCAATACACACCCTAACCCATTATGTGAGGCATCACTATAGACCACAAAGTCCTTTCCTGACACTGGCTGTGTGCTGCTGGTGCCTCTGTCAACATAGCCTTCAACTTCTCTAAACTGGTCTGACACTTGCTATTCCAGTCAAATCTGACATTCTTGTGTAACAACTTGGTCATTGGAGCAGCTATTAAGGAAAATCCCTTCACAAATCTCCTGTAATACCCAGCTAGCCCCAAGAAGCTTCTGACCTCAGTTGTATTTTTGGGAGGCTTCCATTCCATCACTGCTTCTATTTTCTTGGGATCCACCCTAATCCCATCAGCTGACACTATGTGTCCAAGGAATGCAATCTCATTCAGCCAAAAGTCACACTTGGACAACTTAGCATACAGCTTCTTTTCTCTCAGGGTTTGTAGAACAATCCTCAAATGCTCATCATGTTCTTCCCTGGTCTTGGAATATACCAAAATATCATCAATAAAGACCACTACGAACCGATCTAAGTGTGGATGGAAGATACGGTTCATAAGGTCCATGAATGCCGCTGGTGCATTTGTTAGACCAAAGGGCATCACTAGAAACTCATAATGCCCATATCGGGTCCTGAATGCAGTCTTGGGCACATCTACATCCTTTACCCTCAACTGATGATACCCTGATCTGAGATCAATCTTAGAAAATACTCCTGCTCCCTTCAGCTGATCAAACAGATCATCAATTTTAGGCAACGGATATTTGTTCTTCACAGTCACTTTATTCAACTGCCGGTAATCGATGCATAGCCTCAAAGTCCCATCTTTCTTCTTTACAAATAGCACTGGAGCTCCCCACGGTGACACACTGGGGCGTATGAACCCCTTATCAAGCAACTCTTGCAACTGAGTTTTCAACTCCCTCAATTCAGTGGGTGCCATCCTATAAGGAGCAATGGAAATGGGTGCTGTACTCGGCAGTGTCTCAATAGCAAATTCAACTTCCCTTTCTGGTGGCAAACCAGGCAACTCTTCGGGAAATACCTCTGAAAGTCTCTTACTGTGGGTATGTCACCCAGGTTTGGCTTAGCCTGCCTAGTATCCACCACATGTGCTAGGTAGGCTTCACAGCCTTTTTTCATCATTCTTCTTGCAACTGTGGCTGAGATGACATTGGACAAGAAATCTGTCCTTTCCCCCACAACTGTGATCTCATTACCCTCAGGAGTTTTCAAAGAAATCCTCTTCAGTTTACAATCAACCATTGCTTGATGACGTGACAACCAGTCCATTCCCAAAATCACGTCAAACTCGTGGAAGGGTAACTCAATCAGGTCGGCCAAGAATTCATACCCCTGAATCCTTAACGGGCAACCCTTGTATACTTTGTTCACCACTACACTGTGGCCCAATGGATTAGTGACCAGAATGTCTTGGTCACTCTCCCCTACCAGTATCCCCCTTTCTACGGGTAGGTTGATGCAGATGTATGAGTGAGTGGATCCTGGATCCACCAATGCATGCACAGGAGTATTGTAGAGGGAGAACGTACCCCTGATGACGTCGGGGGCATCTTGCTCCTCCTGAGCTCTCAGGGCATAATTTCTAGCAGGTGGTCTGCTGACAGGCCTCTCTGCTGGCTCAGATGCAGGCCTCTGTGATGGTCCTACTGCATCAGATTTGCCAGATTTCCTACCCCTTTGTGGTGTAGGAGCAGGTCTGTCTGCTTGTGTTGGAGCAGCTGTAGTCGTTCTGCGTGGGCAGTTCCTCAGCTGATGTTCTGTCGACCCACATCTCAAGCAGGCACCAGTTACTCTCCAACACTCCCCCTTGTGCCATTTCAGACAGTGTGGACATGCAGAAGATGTTGGGGCTGGTCCCCTGAACCCCATCCCTGGAGAGCTGCCCACTGATGGTGTGGACTGACCTCTCCTAGGGGTGAACTGTGGCACAGGCCCCGAGACCACGACCATGTGGCTGACCTGAACTCTGTGCAGGTGGACCTTTGAACTTCTTCCCAGGTGTAGGAGATGAGCTAGACTGACCCGGGCCCCTCTTCTGCTATCCTTCCCATGCAGTGCTCCTTTGATTCTCACTTTTTCAAACCTTATTGTAGCTTCCACTAACTTGCTAAATTCTATGATTCCCAAGGCAGTGAGCTGGATCTTTATGTTGTCATTTAGTCCCTCTTCAAATCTCTTACATCTTTCAGCTTCATTAGGGACTATCTCCCTTCCATAGCGGCTTAATCGGACGAATTCCTTCTCATACTCGGCCACTGACAGCTGTCTCTGCCTCAGGTTAATGAACTCTCTTCTTCTCTCTTCCAGGTATACAGTACCCACATATTTCTTCTTGAACTTGGAGAGAAAGAAGTTCCAAGTTACAGCTTCTGGCTGCACTTCACTGGACACCGTGTCCCACCATTCGTAGGCATCATCTTGCAACAAAGATATGGCAGCTTCCAAGTTTTGCTCTGGAGTGCAGTGGAGTTGTTTTAGAACTCTGCTGCATTCTACCAATTCTCTACACCATGAGTCATCTTCTCTCTTACCAAAAAGTCCACTGCTCCAAACTTTCTTAGCCTTTCAGTGTGATTTACTGCGTGGAGTGGTGGTGGTGAAGTCTTGGCATTACCCTGGCCATTTGTCTGAAGAAATCGGCCATTTGCTAAAACATGGCCTGTGGAGGTTGAGCAGGCTCTGCTTGAGCTGGCGGAGCAGATTCTCTCATGCCCCCAGTCTCAGCTGCTGCAGGTGGAGCATGACTCTCCACTTCTTCCTCGACTGCTCTCTGTGATGAAGGGTCCATATCCTATTCAAAATAAGAAAAAAAAAACAAACAGATCTGCATTAGTGTCACCTCGACTCTTACAAATGCAATGCATGATATGGACTCAATCTAGGCCCAGAAACGCCTAAACCGTGCTCTGATACCACTAAATGTGACACCCCATACCCGTATACAGTATATCCGAGTAAGTAATGTCACACGGTGTACCGGCACACTCTATTTCTTTTACATTAATTAATTGTTGTCGTAGTTTTGGATTTAGTTTATGAAATATAATTTATTTAAGCCATTTATCAAAATTATTATTTATTTGAGGTTCCGAAAATTTTAAAGAAAATCCGGCAGAGTACCGGCTAAAAATGGAGAAAACAGTTCTTCGGAACCTGTTAAAACACTTCCAAATAATTTCCAAACAATCCCAACTTCAATTCATCAACAAATCTCAATATCAAGATATCCACAACATTTCTCAATTTCAGTTCTCAATAACCTTTTCATTTCTCAAACATCCATTTCTCATATACAAACAATAAATAAATGCTCAAATTTTGCATTCATAGCCATAACTTTCATTATTTACATGGACATCAGAATACATTACATAAGTTTAATTACATATGAGAAAATCAAAATTTAATACAGAATGCCAAAATGACACCTAGTGTCCTACCAATGCACTGCAGAAGTTGAGGTGACACGGACATCGTGTAATCGCAGATGGACTCACCCAGTCTGCGGTCTACTGGGTTCACGATCTGTATCTCCAGTACCTACGCGTGGCAAAAGCAACGCGCTAAGCAATAATGCTTAGTGGTGCAATAATATAATAAAAGAAAATAGCAGAAAGTAAGTATGTATAGAATGTGTATGATTTCTTTATTTGGTATTGGTATATCTATTATTTCATTAACTTTGCCCACTTTTATTCATTTGGTTACCCAAGTAACCTACACTAGACGACTGGACTGGATAAACGGGTAAACTGGCACTGGGTATCGAGTACCTCGAGCCGTCACACCATCGGTCACATATGCATCTCCCGGTGTGCAACAGAACAGCTAACAAGCTGTAAATAATATCAGGCACAAGGCCAAGTCTCAATGCAAGGTCAGAATGGCTAAAAGCCATAAAATCACAGAATGGCATATTGCCATGTGCGATCTTGCTAATCGAACCCTATTGGCATGCCAAACTATCCAAACCAATCTTGTTAGGTATACTAGGGCATTTGAAACCTTTAAATTCTTCAATTTGTGAATTTCAAGTTTTTGGTGTCACTATTCACCTCATTGGTCAACAAAAATGTTGACTTTTGGGTAGAAAATATGTACATTGACTTTGGCACTCCCAATATACCACATTTGGAATTCAAAACTTGTTGGCATTAAGCATTTATACCATTTCAAAGTTTAAACCAAGGGAAACAGAATTTTCAGTTTTTGTAGCTCAACTTTACTGTTCCATTGGACACTGTTGCAGTGGGAATTTGAAGAAATGGAAAACATGAAAGTTGTTCCTTATTTTGTCTAGTTGAATTTCCCTTTTTGAATCACTCCATTTGGAGTTTTGTAGCTCTAGATATGGTCCAAAAACCACAGCTGGCCGGATTGCCAATCTGCAGAATTGACCATATCTACAGTAACATAAACAGTAACTGGAATCACTTGGTTGGATGGGTTCTGGCCATAATTTAGGGTAGGTTCCTTCATGAAAGTTGTTTGTCTATGTCTTAACTTGTTGCTGTAAAAATTTCAGGTCAATTGACCACATCTACAGTGAGTTATAGCTAAATGAACAGTTACTATTCATTTGGTCATTCTGCAGAATTAGTTGCAGGGTATCCGGATTGGGGCCAACTTTTGGTCCTCTTGCTTTGGTATTTTGGGCATGGTTTCTTCAGCAAAAATGTTCCATTATAAGCCTAGTTTCATGTCCAATTGGCCAAACACAAATTGGACCTACACAGCCAAATTTATGGCTATCTAAGTGGACTGAAATTTCAGTCATCATTCTGCACCCTCTAGGCAGCACACTCATTCCCTTTGCCATGCTTTATTTCAGTCCCAATTAAGGTCAAATTCCTTCAAATGGTCACTAATTGACCATTAGGATGTTCTTTAACAATTTCATAAGCCAAGCCAATTTTCACTCCCCAAAACCCTAGCTTCACATTATAATTTCTACAAGATGCCTTAGTTAGCATACCAATTCATCATCCATATATATATATATCCTAAACATCATTTTTAGTCCACTCTAAGACCAACAAAACACTTATTCCTATACCTTCAATAGGGCTACCGAATTCTCTAATGGACATACACATGAGTTTTGTAACACCCCTCACCGGACTACAGTGTAGCCAAGCAAGGCATGTTACAATCTCAACATTTTTCAATTTCATTTCTCAATCATTCATCTCATAATTCACATCTCATTCATATAACTCAATTTCATATTCATTTCCATGCATTATCTATATATTTCAAATCTGACTTCAAATCTATACAATCTCATTCATGCATAAATCACATAAGTAAAATTTTCAAATTTCCTTGATTTACATAATTTACAAAATAATTACAAAATTTCATAATTTACATGATATATAAATTAATTACATATGAAAAATCTAATTTATTAATTTACATCACATTTATATTAATTATCTGTTCATAATCTACATTACAATGCAATATCTAGCATTTTATACAAAATATAAAATTTGATCTACATGGGCCCTATCTACATGCATTGCTGAGGAGGTGACAAACGTTGACACTCTGCAGATCCAGACTCCAAAATTTCTGTTTAGTATTCGCTGGGCTTTAACTTCGGTACCTGCGCGAGGAAACAATTCCATCGCGCTAAGCATTGCTGCTTAGTGGTGCAATAATATAGCAAGAAGATAAAATATACAAATAAAGAAAGAACGAAGCATAATTTGAATATTTAAGAATCAATTTGATTTAATACAATGTGTCTAATATTAATTACCTTTTGTTCTAATTTGTTCCGCTTTGGAAGTGTTTAATTCCTAAATTCACAGTGATAATGTACAATATACATAATTAATAAAAATACTCAGTTAAATTTATGCTTATATTATCATGTAAGTCACATTTGCAATATTTATGTATGGTATAATTTTCTTTGCTAATCTTTTAGCATTTTCTCTATACTTGCTAGGTTGTTTTAGATTATCTCATAATAAGTAAATTTTAATAACGGTCCAGTTCATTTTGATTCTTTATAATAAATAACTATTCTAATTTATTTTAGGTCATCTCACTCATTTATTTTATTTGATTTCTAATATTTTAAATTGCTAATATTCTTAACTTATCTCAATAAATACACTGCCCAAGTAACCTACGACAGGCTGACTAAACTGGATAACGGGTCGTTGGCACTGGACACCGCGGTGCCTCGGGCCGTCATACCATGGGACGCAGAACGTCAACCATGTATGCAGTCAGTATGGCTAAAAAGCCATGATAACACATAATCGGGCATAAAAGCCATGAATACAGGCATAAAGCCATGAATATGGGCATAAAGCCATGAATACGGGCATAAAGCCATGAATACATACATAAAGCCTTTCGCAGTACTGCTAAAACAATACCCTATTGGCATGCCAAACTATCCAATCTGACACACATGTCTAGGCAATACAAGGGCACATAATATAATTAAATATTAATATATTGTATTTTATGAGTTTATTATTTCATGATAAATTTCAATTATAATTCATACATTCATTTGATCATTTATATGATCACAATTCACATCAATTATCCTTTTATACCATTGTACTCAAAATGCTTCTCCTCTCTACAATAATGAGAACTAATGTCTCATTCATGCATTAATATAGTTCCTTTATTCATTCATTATGTTATTCATATTAATCACAATTCTAAACAATGGTTTACATGTGCCATTGTATTCAAAACATTTTTGCTTTTCTCATTTATACATTCAAGAATCTACTTATGTAATTTCAAATTTTATATTTCCAGTTGAGTTATTAATATTTTATGAATTCCATTTGTGATGGGCATATAAGCCCTAACTATCTATTCACATCAGTTAGGTGACTATTTTTTCATGTTTCAAGTAATCCATAAACATTTCATGGATTTCAAATTTATGGCCTTAATTTCTTTTTAACAATTTTGACTAGGATGCATAGTCTACATTTGTCATACAATTCTAAGCATTTAAGCTTAGAATTGGTTCTAGGTCTTCATCTTAATTTACTAATCATTTTGATTACTATTCCCTTACTAGTCAACCAAAATGTTGACTTTTTCATACTTAATGGATATATTAATTCTAATTACACCAAGATCCCACATTTTGAGTTTTACCTTCGCTAGTACTAATTGTCAATTGCAATTTAAAGTTCCCTAGATGCATTTCTAAATTTTCATACCTTAATTTGTTCTACCAATCTAGTTATTATACTTTGTGTCTTTATATTACTATTCATATTACTATTCACTCAAATTGTTGACTTTTTAATACATAATAAATTTATTGAATCTAAGTTCTCAAAGATACCACATTTTGCATTTCAAATTTGTTGGTATTGGTTGCCAATACCATTTCCAAGCTTTATTGGATACTTTTGAATTCTTCAAGTTTTGGTGTCACTATTCACCTCATTGGTCAACAAAAATGTTGACTTTTAGATAGAAAATAGGTACATGGGTTTTGGCATTCCCAATATGCCACATTTTGCATTTAAAACTTGTTAGAATTGATCACCAAATCCATTTCCAAACTTAGCACTAAAGGGCAGAATTTTTAGTTTTTGTACCATAAGTTTACTGTTCCATTAGGGACTGTTACAGTGGAAATTTGAGGAAATGGTAAACATGAAAGTTGTTCCTTATTTTGTCTAGTTGAATTTCCTTTTTTGAATCACTCCATTTGGAGTTTTTTAACTCTAGATATGGTCCAAAAACCACAGCTGGCCGGATTTCCAAAACTGCAGAGTTACCATATCTACAGTAACATGAACAGTGACTGTGATTGCATTTTTGAATTGGTTCTGGCCATAATTTGGGGTACATTTCTTCATGAAAGTTGTTTGTCTATGTCTTAACTTGTTTCTGTAAAAATTTCAGGTCGATTGACCATTTCTACAGTGAGTTATGGCCAAATGAACAGTTACTGTTCATTTGGTCATTTCTGCAGGTGCTGTTGCAGGGTATGCGGATTGGGGCCAAGTTTTGGTCCTCTTGCTTTGGTCTTTTGGGCATGGTTTCTTCAGAAAAAATGTGCCATTATAAGCCTAGTTTCATGTCTAATTGGCCAAACACCAATTGGACCAACACAGCCAATGATATGGCAGTCCAAACAGGCTGGACTCACAGCCTCATTTCTGCTGTCTTTGGGCAGCCTTCCCATTTCACTTTGCCATGCATTACCTCACTTCAAATTATGATTAACTTGCCTTAAATGGTCACTAATTGACCATTAGAATGTCCAGTAATCATTTCATAAGCCAAGTCCACATTTTACTCCCAAAACCCTAGCTCAAATTCATGGTTCACACAACACACACCAATTAAACATACTAATCACACTTCTCATCATAATCAAGCAAGTTATCCATTTTATTTACAATAAAACACTTCAAATCCTACTCCTACACAAGCTGGATGGATTCTTAGTCTAACATATATCCATCAATTTCATCACTTATCATGTAATTCTAGTATAACTCACTTTATTTTCATCATTTATCATGTAATTCTAGTGTAATTCACTTTATTTTCATCATTATAAGAGGAAGAAGTAAGAATTTAGCACTAACCTTAGGAGGGCAGAATTTTCCCTTGTAAATTCCTCGCTTTCTTTTGTTTTCTTGGCTGCCAAACACCTTCCCAAGAGGTAAGGATAATTTTTAATGAAGAGACTTAAGGTTTAGTGGTGAGAATTCAAGGTTTGGAAGAGAGAAAATGAAATGAATTTTAATGGAGGAAGAAAAGGTTCACGTCTAAAATTGGGAAGAAGAAGAAAGCTGCATTTTTCATTCATTTTCTGCCCATTTTATTGATTTTAAATGGGTTATAGCCATGTGTCAACACTTGAGTGGGTGAAGGCACACTAATGACATCATGTGATGTCATAAATTCCCATTTAATTCATTTTTTTTCTTTTCTTTTCTACTCATTTTCAATTCAATTTTTAGTGATATTTATTCACATTTTATGTCATAATAATTATTTACTTAACTGGACAAGTCGGCCAAAAATCACCTCTGAAGGCGAAATGACCAAAATGCCCTCCGTTTGGCTTAACGGGTCAAAATTGTCTGTACAGATTGAAAAATTTTTCTAGGTATTTTCTTGGCATTCTAATGCCATGGGAACCTCAATAACCCTTCTCTGGAGTCCCAAAAATTATTTTATGAATTTTTCCTCGGGTCTAGGGCTCCTCGTTGCGAGAACCGCAACTTCACTCTATTTACCCATCGCTTGGGCACCGGCTCGTTTAACTTTTTTGTATTTTATTTCTAAAATTTTTCCTAAATTTTTCTTATTAATATTTGAGTTAATTATGGTTCCTGACTTTAGTTTAAATATTTTTCCGGACGTTCTAGCTGTCCGGACCGACACCGATCACCGGAACAGTAGAATGTACGGAGTTGCTACCGGAAGGGTGTTACAACTCTTCCCCTCTTATTTAAATTTCGTCCTCGAAATTTACCCAGTGTAAATAGCCGAGGAGCTACTACCTCTTTATTTCTTCACCTTTTTGTGTTATCCTACTTCATTTTCTGCTTAGTCTCAATCTCATCCTCAAACAATTATGTACTCATCCTTTTTCATCTTAAATACAGTCTCCTTCTCATTTCCATTCGCTATCTCATTGTCTCTTCACTCTCTTATTCCATACCCTAACCTAAAATAAACAGGAAATACAGATCTGCAATAGTGTCACCTCGACTCTTATGAATGCAATGCATGATGTGCAGTCTATCTAGGTCCAGAAACGCCTAAACCGCGCTCTGATACCAATAAATGTAACACCCCTCACCCGACTACAGTGTAGCCAAGCAAGGCATGTTACAATCTCAACATTTTTCAATTTCATTTCTCAATCATTCATCTCATAATTCACATCTCATTCATATAACTCAATTTCATATTCATTTCCATGCATTATCTATATATTTCAAATCTGACTTCAAATCTATACAATCTCATTCATGCATAAATCACATAAGTAAAATTTTCAAATTTCCTTGATTTACATAATTTACAAAATAATTACAAAATTTCATAATTTACATGATATATAAATTAATTACATATGAAAAAGCTAATTTATTAATTTACATCACATTTATATTAATTATCTATTCATAATCTACATTACAATGCAATATCTAGCATTTTATACAAAATATAAAATTTGATCTACATGGGCCCTATCTACATGCATTGCTAAGGAGGTGACAAACGTTGACACTCTGCAGATCCAGACTCCAAAATTTCTGTTTAGTATTCGCTGGGCTTTAACTTCGGTACCTGCGCGAGGAAACAATTTCATCGCGCTAAGCATTGCTGCTTAGTGGTGCAATAATATAGCAAGAAGGTAAAATATACAAATAAAGAAAGAACGAAGCATAATTTGAATATTTAAGAATCAATTTAATTTAATACAATGTGTCTAATATTAATTATCTTTTGTTCTAATTTGTTCCGCTTTGGAAGCGTTTAATTCCTAAATTCACAGTGATATTGTACAATATACATAATTAATAAAAATACTCAGTTAAATTTATGCTTATATTATCATGTAAGTCACATTTGCAATATTTATGTATGGTATAATTTTCTTTGCTAATCTTTTAGCATTTTCTCTATACTTGCTAGGTTGTTTTAGATTATCTCATAATAAGTAAATTTTAATAACGGTCCAGTTCATTTTGATTCTTTATAATAAATAACTATTCTAATTTATTTTAGGTCATCTCACTCATTTATTTTATTTGATTTCTAATATTTTAAATTGCTAATATTTTTAACTTATCTCAATAAATACACTGCCCAAGTAACCTACGACAGGCTGACTAAACTGGATAACGGGTCGTTGGCACTGGACACCGCGGTGCCTCGGGCCGTCATACCATGGGACGCAGAACGTCAACCATGTATGCAAATGATGGCTAAAAAGCCATGATAACACATAATCGGGCATAAAAGCCATGAATACAGGCATAAAGCCATGAATGTGGGCATAAAGCCATGAATACGGGCATAAAGCCATGAATACAGGCATAAAGCCTTTCGCAGTACTGCTAAAACAATACCCTATTGGCATGCCAAACTATCCAATCTGACACACATGTCTAGGCAATACAAGGGCACATAATATCATTAAATATTAATATATTGTATTTTATGAGTTTATTATTTCATGATAAATTTCAATTATAATTCATACATTCATTTGATCATTTATATGATCACAATTCACATCAATTATCCTTTTATACCATTGTACTCAAAATGCTTCTCCTCTCTACAATAATGAGAACTAATGTCTCATTCATGCATTAATATAGTTCCTTTATTCATTCATTATGTTATTCATATTAATCACAATTCTAAACAATGGTTTTGGGACTTAAATAAACTCTATTGAAAAATAAATGGTATTAGAAATGTCAAAGAAAAATTAAATAATTAGTACAAAGAAAAACGAAAAATCAAGAAACTGATAAAAACTCGGTGTTACCGAAAAAGCCGAAAAGCTACTCGAATAGGGGCATTGTGGTCAATTGACATCCTGTGTAATACCCTAGGCAAATCCCACATCGGCAAAACACGGGAGAGATGCTGGGTTTATAAGTTGGTGGTTCGTAACCCCTAGTGACGCGTTTTAAAACCATGAGAATGGCCCGGCCCACTAGTGATATTGTCCGCTCTGGGCCGAAGCCCTCACGGTTTTAAAATGCGTCACTAGGGGTTACGAACCACCAACTTATAAACCCAGCATCTCTCCCGTGTTTTGCCGATGTGGGATTTGCCTAGGGTGTTACAATCCAACCCCCTTATGGGACTCAGCGTCCTCGCTGAGGTTTGCCCCACCATCGCTCAAGGTTGCACGCGGAGCAGCTCTGATACCACAAATATAATGGCCCGGCCCACTAGTGATATTGTCCGCTCTGGACTGAAGCCCTCATGGTTTTAAAATGCGTCACTAGGGGTTACGAACCACCAACTTATAAACCCAGCATCTCTCCCGTGTTTTGCCGATGTGGGATTCGCCTAGGGTGTTACACCATCGGTTCAAGAATCACTTAAATCTAAGCTTTTTATAGAGAGTTATGGCTATTTAAATTTTTAGCTTTGGTGACGTTACTATTCATTGCTCTAGCAGATTTATCAACTCAATTTTGCTCAGAAATTTGGTTGGGTTAAGTTTGTAATTAGGCTTCAAGTTCTTCATATGAAATGTCCTACTATGTTTTAAGTTTCTATCGATTTAAGAATCACCAAAATCAGAGTTTTCTAGAGAGAGTTATAGCCTTGCAAAATTTACTGTTCATATGGTCAATTTGCAGATTTCTAGATTTTTGGCAGATTTGGTAACTCAAATTTGCTTAGCAATTTGATTGGGTTAAGTCTATAATTTGACCTTAAGTTCTTCATATGAAATATTCTACTATATTTTGGGTTTCCATTGGTTCAAGAATCGCCTAAATCGGAGTTTTTTAGAGAAAGTTATGGCTATGCAAAATTTACTATTTACGTGCCTAATTCTGCAGGTTCCAGAATTTTATCTACAGTTTCAAGGCTCATTTCGGGTAGCTTAAGGTCATTTTCGGGGCAGAGTATCTTCACAAAAATTCTACCCCTATGTCTTAAGTTTCATTTCCAATTACTTTCACACCAATTGGAGTTGTGTAGCTCAAGTTATGGGCTACCAAACACACTGAATTCAGTGTGTAAAATTATGCCCTAAGGTTAAATTTTCATTTCTTCAATTACTTTCACTAGCCAACCTCAATTCACATTTAATTCATCACAAATGACTATAATTTAGCATTGACACATCCATAGCACTCATAGCACAAAAACTCCCAATTTTCCAAATCCCTAGTTTGCACTTTTCCCCAATCCTACAATTTCATTACTTCCATTCATAAACCCAATGTCAATTCAAACTAAAGGAAACTCAAATGACTATAATTTAATACTACACATACTAATTTCACTTTCTAGCACCAAAGCCCCAATTTCCTCATGAACCCTAATCTCCCATATTTCAATTTATGCAAATCTCATGCAATTTCTTTACCCCAATCACGCGCACTACTTCAACTAAGCTTGATTTCATCATCAATTATATTAAAATGCATCAAACCCTAATTTTTCCCAAATTAGCAAAAACCCTAGTTTGGATTCCATGCATGTTTCCTTTTATTTTCTCATGAAATTTTATCATAAGTTAACTTCATTCAAAGCTTATACAACTAATCTAACATGAAAAGAAACTTACCTCAATTGTGACCTTTCGAAATCTTCAATTTATTCTAAATTTCTTATCTTTCTTTACTTTTAATCTCTCAATCAATGTTTAATTTGGTATTTACTATAAGTTAGATGGAAAAACTCATGAAAGAAAAGTTAGAAATTGAGTTTGGAGGATGGGTGTCAATGGAGGAAGAAGGAAGAAGGAAGAAGGAGAAAGAAAGAAAGAGGGAGAAGAGGTGTGTGGGGAGGCAACTAAATGGGGGAGGGAGGAAGGTGGCTTCCTTTTATACTTATCCCAATTTTTGATTTATTTAATTAATTTTAATTGAGTTATCCAAAGTCCATTGATTTTAAAATTTTAATTGGGTCAAAATGGATTTAAAATTCTAGATTTTTGTTTCTTTTATTTTCCTTTCAATTTATACTTGAATTATTTTCCTAAAAAAAAAAATTCCATAATTCAATTCATTAATTTCACTTAAATTAATTAACATTTTGGTCAAAAGCCAACTCTTGAGGTGAATTGACCAAAATGCCCCTCATCTGGTCATAATCCCTCTTTTTCAATATACCCGGTGAGTCCTTATATTTCTAGTTCACTTGAATTTTATCGTGTCTATCTCAATAAATTTTCATTTTTTTTTAATTTTTTTTGTCAAGGTATCTTTAAATAATATAAGTCACAAACCCAAAATAATATTATTCAGAGCTCGGAGGTTCGGGGAGTTACATATAGGATGAGGAATTGATGAGTTTTATTGAACTAAAATCTAAATACAAGCTTGGATAGTGATATATGAATGATTGATGACCTTAATTGGGATGTGTTGCATGATTCATGGATTGGGAATTAGGGTTTTGAACTAAAATTAGGGTTTTGCCAAATTGTTGATGAATTGGTGTTATTAAGGTCAATAAATGGCCATTTGATGTGGTTTGACCATAAAATGGGATTGGTTGTGGAATTAAATTTTGAATTAGGCGAGTTACCTTTGTGCTGGAAATTCTAGACTTTGAGTCTAGTGGGTTTGGGCAACCATAAGTAGAGTTGTGTAGCTTCAATTAGTGTAAGGCTAATTAGAGGTAAAACTAGGGACATAATGCCACATTTTTCATGAAGAGACCCTGCCCAGAAACCCAACACAAAGTGACATAAAATTGGCTTGAATCTGGGTAACCAAAATCTAGACCTGGAAAAATAATCATATGAACAGTGATTGTTCAGATGAGCATAACTTTGTGTAGAGAGGTCCAAATGACCTGATTCTTGAACCCATGTAAAGCTTAGACATAGTAGAACATCTTTCATGGAGAATAGAAGCCAAAATTCTGACCATAACCTAATCAAATTTTTAACCAAATTTAGCTCATCAAAACTGCTAGAACCAAAACTGCCCAGAAATTTATGGACATTGACTAATCAGGCCTATTATGGTAAAAATGCCATAACTTGAGCTACAAAACTCCAAATGGAGTGATTCAAAAAGGAAATTAAATTAGAGACATCAAGGAACAACTTTGATGAAGAAAGGTTAGCCAAAATCCCACTGTAGATTAGTCCAATGGAATAGTAAACTTAGATGATAAAAACTAAAATTGTGGAAATGCTCCTAGGAAGACTTGAATTGTAATTGGCGACTAATGCTAATAAATTTATGACCCAAAATGTGATACTATCATGAATTTAGAATTTGTATTCCTATTATTTATGAAATAGTCAAAATTTGCATGAATAGTAATGTGAATAGTAACCACTATGACACAAAATGCAAAGAACCAATACCTAAGATGCAAATATGCCCATGTATGTCTAGTTATGATTGGTTTGGATAGGTTGACATGACAATAGGGTTTTAACTGCAGTACTGCCTATGGCTTCGTGCCATTTCATGATTTATGGCTTTTATTACCATTTTTGTGATTTATGGCTTTTGGCCATTTTGTTATTCTTTAACACATATGGCTTTATGCCCGATTGATATTATGGCTTTTTAGCCATTCTGTTGCACACCTAGCAGACACTATGTTACCGATGGTGTGACGGCCTGAGATACTTGGTACCCAGTGCCCAGTGCTAGTTTACCTGCTTATCCAATCCAGTCCAGTCGATTTGTATAGGTTACTTAGGCATGAGAGTAAGTCCTAATAACATACTAATAAATAATGAATATAAGAACTGTCACACCTTACCCCTCTATAAGGCATAACATAATCCCGTAGAATACCTAATGAACTATCGAACTTCACCTACCGATAACTCATTAAGTACCCTACAAGGGATTTTAAAATAATTTTCTTACTTTTTATAAGTGGTGAGCATTTTCTAATTGGTATCAAAATATTTAATTAAAGTTTGTAAACTAGTTAAGATTTTTGTCCCATTTTATTTTTTCGCAAATTTTATAAAAATTTTGGCAGAGTGCCATCTGTATTTGGAGAAAACAATTCTTCAAATACCTGTAAAAAGCACTTCCAAAGATTTATCTCAATAACTTCATCATTTCAACATCCATCCCAACCAATTTCAACATCATTTCTCAATTTCCAAAATTCTATATCATCAAAATACTATAATTCAATTTCATTCAAATTAAAACAAATTAATTTCATTCATATTTCATTAAAGTTAAAACAATTTACATTTATCAATCCAGAACTTACATTAGAAAAATCCAAATTAATATTATTACAAACTTTATACAACTGCTCATGACCAGTTCTACATGTACATACATTTACATACATCAAAATAATTATTACAATCAGGGTATAAAATATACCCGATAGAACTTTAGGGAAGGTGGCTTCATGATCCTCAGTAGCTCACTCTGCTGCTCCTCTAGTCTTTATATCTGCGACAGCAATAACAGCCATCGCTGAGTACTATGACTCAGTGGTGCACAACATACTAAAATACATTTATGCATAATTCAAAATACATTTATTTAAATACTGAACAGAATATGAGAAATAAATACAAAACATAATTTATAAGCTTTTAATCTAAACAATTTCATTTCAAAAGTCTCAAAACAAATTTCATCAAAACATAGTTATATCATGCCATTTGAAACAATAATCATCTCAATAGCCAGAGGCTTAAGAGAAGTCACATCACAAGGCTAGCTAGCTCAAATATATGGATATCCATTCAATTTCTTCTTCTACTGGTACACACCTCAACACTTTAGCCAGAGAAGGAATCAAAATTCGAAACTAATTTCTCCCACTAGTCATGCTAGTGAGGTATTCAAATATATGGTCATGACACTGTGGTTTCGAAACTATCTTAACAATTTATCAAACATTTATTGCCATTTCAAACACATACAAGTAAACTTTCAACAATTTAAGTCAAAAGTATAATAAACATTTCAATAAAATTAAGTCACAATTTAATATCACAATTCATTCAAAACAATTTGCAGAAGAAAATTTACAAAAATTCTATGTTGTGCACAAACCTTATATGAGTCGCCTTTTGGCCTTGACTCGATACCTCAGGTTCTTTTCCGGTGTTCTTTTCCACTGAAACAAACAGTTTCACCGTGTTTCGGTATCATAACTTAGCATAAATCCAAAAATGAATTCAAATATACTTATACCAAGCTTAAATATGCTAAACTTGACGTTCTTTAAAATTTGTATTTTGGGGTTACTATTTACGATACTATTCAAGTCAATTTGTTGACTTTCTAATGCTTAATAGGTATGGGAATTCTAATTTCATCCACATACTACATTTTGGTTACCTAATTTGTTGGTTTTGGTTGTTTTCTCAAATCTTAAGTCTTTTAGGCACAAATTATAAATTTTTAGTTTTGGTGTCCTATGTTGCACTATTCCATTGGTCATCTTGCTGTTAGAATTTGGCTAAGTTTCCTTCATAGAAATTGTTCCTTATTGTCTTAAATTTATTCTCCTTTTTGAATCACTCCAATTGGAGTTTTGTAGCTCAAGTTATAGCCATTTGAATCATAGCTGCCGGATTGGCCTAACCCAAAATTTTTGGGTAAATTTTGGGTTCTGGCAGTTTTATGTCACCAATTTTGGGTGACTAAATGACTTGGTTAAGGGCATAATTTGGGTTTGTATTCCGTATGAAAGTTTTAGGTCTATATCTCAGCTTTCTACTAATAAAATTTCAGGTCATTTAGACCTGCCTAGCCCAAGTTATGGCCAAACACTGTTCATTTTTGTCATTTTTGTACAGGGCAGAACACTCACAATATGATTTGGCTAATTTGTTCACTATGCTATGGTCACTTTTTGGCATGATTCCTAAAAGAAAAATGTGTCATTTTGTGTCTAGTTTTATTCTCAATTGGTCTCACACCAATTGGGTTAGTAAATTTTCAGTTTTGGTCCCTGAAAGGGACCTTGGTTCTGCTGCCTGTATAATGGCCCTAAGCAATCCGAATTTCCATTCAATTCCAACACTTCCAACATGCCTCAATTGGTTACATATGACCATTTTTCAGCTCAAACAAGGTCAAACACACCATTTGACTATTTCTCCAATTTTTGTCCTCCAAAACCCTAGGTCCAAACCCTAATTCACATATTTAGCTCATTTATTGAATTCTAAATGCATATTTAGTATTTATATATTCAATCACACTTAACTTATCACGACCCAGGGATGGGGTTGGGACGTGCTTGTTCAACTAGCTACGCACTGGGGTGGAAACTTCGTGTCCCACATCGGAAACGGGAAGAAAAGATTTGGGCCATATATGTGAGAGCCTTCCTCACCTGGTCAGCGCGCTTTTGGGAATGAAACCTACCAAGGGACAAATCCATGAGGACCATGGGCCAAAGCGGACAATACTAACTGGAGAAGGATCGGGCTGTTACACCCTGAGTTGCCTTTTGACCTAAATGTCCATTAAAAATAAATGATATTACACTTTGAAAATGTCATGAAAAATTAAAATGAGATACATTATGTAAATAGTGAAAGAAAAGAGGTTAAATGTGGGAATTATGGAAAATTTGATTAAACAAACATTATAATTGATTTTAGTGCTCCACTAACATCTTCAAAGTGGACCATTAAGAAGATTTGTGGCAGAATATACCTTCATCTTCTTCATTTAGCAAACCAGCCGAAAACCCTTGGTTAAGTCACTTTTTCCACTAGGTTCCTTCACTAAACCTTGTCCACACACCTTGGACAGCATACTTGGAGCGAGAAAGATAAGTTTTGGTGAGGTTTTGAAGAAGTCCAAAAGAGGTAAGTGGGTGTTTTCAATCCTTGTTTCATTAAAAGTGTAACCAAGGTTGTGGGTAGTTGATTTATGGAAGAATTTTTGTTGTTGATGAATTATTGGAGTTGAGCCATTTAGGCAGCCATGAAACCTCACTATGAACAGCTTGTCCTTACATGTAAATGGTTGTTTAGATGATGATTTAAATGTTTAATTGTATTGAAGTTGAATTCCATGTGTAGGGTTTGATTTGTAAACTTGACAAGTGAAAATGGAAGTTGATGGATATGTGTAAACTTGTGGCAGCCTCATGAAGAAGATTGAAGTGTTTAAGTTCATGAAATATTATTGAATTATGTTGCTTATGGTGGCAGCATGTGTATGTGAATAATTGTTTGGATTTGGACATGTGAATGAGGTATGTTCATGTGGTTAAATTATTGTAATTGGACTTTGAAAATTATGAGTTATAATGTGTATGTTGAGAGTGGTTACAAGCTACCCAAAATAACCAAAATGTGATGTAAAGTGTGTTAATGTTATGGTACCAAATCAGAATTGGCATGAAATGTAAACTTGGTAAGTATTGAATGTGTAATTGGTAAGTATTAAATGTGTAATTGGTAAGTGTTGAAGAATGTGTAGCAAGGCAGTGTGTGTTTTAGCTTAAAACCTTAAGTGTGTGACTCCAATTGGTATGAGACCAATTGGAGGTGAAACTAGGCACAAAATGTGCCAACTTTCATGAAGGAAGCTTACCTAAATTCTGCCTAGAAGGTAACTTCAAAAATGACCAAATTCGGATTAGTGATTTGAAAGCCTGAAAATTGACCATTTGGGCAGTAGTTAGTGTTTTGACCATAACTTACTCAAAATAATTAACCTGAAATTTTTACCATGAATAGTTTAGACATAGATCTACAATTCTTATGAAGAAACCAAAGCCCAGAAATAGCCAGAACCAAGCCAAATAGCTTGTACAAGTTCGGGTACCAAAACTAGCCGAACCAAAAGTGACCTAAAAATGACCTAAGCCTACCATTTTAGTGCATTCTGTCCAGCATTGGTAAGTTGACCATATCTTGGTCTACACAACTCAGAATGATCTGAAATTTTTCCCCGCGTGCAATAAGACATAGACCTACAAGTTTGTAATTTGGACCGAAATCCGAAAACTGAGGGAACTAGGTCGTCCGACTAGTCAAAATAGTACACCGAAATTCGGTAAATTGCAATAAAATGCAATACACTTGGAAATGAAATTGGTAACATATATCAACACTCAAGGGCTATAAAATTTGACATATTGGTAACATTAGAATTGACTCACTTAGAGTGCATCAAGGGTCAACATTATAGGTTGACTAATGAAATGAATTGAAGGGAATAGTACCAAGAAAATTTAAATATTGGATTTTATTGTTTGAAACAAATTCATTGAGTACTGATGTAACACCCCTATGTTTGGTAGTGCGTTCTACTGTTCCAATGACCAGTGTTGTCCGGACAGCTAGAATGCCTAGAACTACACTTCGATATGAGTGAGGAGACATAAAATAATGAAATACAAGAAAAGAAAATCCAAGAAAAACAAAGGAAAAATAATAGCAAAGAAATGTAACCAAGTTAAGCGAGCCGAGAACCCTAGCGATGGGTGATCGCACCGGGAAGTCACGTCGTGGACCGTTGACTAGCCTTGGACCGTGGGGAACCCTGGAAAATATTTTTAGGAATTAAAGAGAAATCGATTGAAGTATAAATGCCATTAGAAATATCAAAGAAAAATTAATTAATTAGTACAAAGAAAAGTGAGAAATCGAAAAACGGACAAAACCCGGTGTTACCGAAAAATTGGGAATGCAACCCGAACAGGGGCATTGTGGTCATTTGACACCCCGAGTTGTCTTTTGACCTAAATGTCCATTAAAAATAAATAATATTACACTTGGAAAATATAATGAAAAATTAAATTAGGGGTACCTAATGTAAATAGCAAAAAGTGGAGTGTAATTTGGGTAATTAGCACTTAAACATATAATATGATTAAAAATGGGTGAGTGGAGCACTATGGGAATTAAAATATACACTAAGTGGGCAGATTACTCCACTAAACACTTCATCATCTTCATCCCTTCTCCCATGCCGAAATGAAGCTTGAGAAACCTCCCATGGCCGCCCAAATGCATGGTTCATTACACCCATTTTCAAGCTAGATTTTGTTTACTTCTCTTCATTAATTTTGATCCTCACACCATGGGCAGTAGATAGGCAGCAAGAAAGGAAAGTTTTTGTGGAGTTTTGAAGAATTTCCAAAGTGGTAAGTTTGTGTTTTTGATTATTGTTTAATTAAAGTTTATAAGGATGTTATGGGTGTTTGATTTATGGAGAAATTTTTTAGGTTTAATGTTTAAAGGGGGAAGTGTACTTTTGGCAGCCATGGAAACACCTTGAAGACAGTTTATTTTTTCTTATAAATGGTGAATTAAAGGATTGATTAAATGTATATTGTGTACGAAATTATTTGGGTGATGTATACTTAGTATATGTGAATGTGTGTTAAAATTTGAAGCTTGGAAATTAATGGAATGTAAATGCACAAATGCGGCAGGTTGTTAACTCTTGAAGAATGCTAGAATTCATGCTTGGTTTATGGAATAATAATCTTGAATTGTGATAGTGGTTATGGCAGTTTGAGCGTATGTATGATGGTGTGAAGTTGGACATGTAAAAGTGTTATGGTTAGGTGCTTGAATTGTTGTAAATTGAGTTTGACAAATTTTGCACTTTATGGTGCATGTTGAATGTGATTGTAAGCTGCCAAAATGACCTATAATATGTTGTGAATTATGTTTTGGTTATGGTACAACCAGAATTGGCTTGAATGTTGAGTTTGGTAAGTGTTAAAAGTGATCCTTGATGTGTATGAAAGAAATACAATAAGGCAGTTTGAGTTTTAGGCCTAGAACTTTAAGTGTGTGGCTCCAATTGGTATGAGACCAATTGGAGGTGAAACTAGGCACAAAATGTGCCAACTTTCATGAAGAAAGCTTGCCAAAATTCTGCTTGCAAGGTAGCTTGAAAAATGACCAAATCCGGATTAAGTGCAAATAAGGCCTGAAAATTGACCATTTGGGCAGTAGTTAGTTTTTAGGCCATAACTCACTCAAAACAGGTCCAATTGACCTAAAATTTTAACCATGAATAGTTAAGACCCATATATACAAGTCTTATGAAGATACCAAAACTCAGAAATGACCATAAGTAAGTCAAACAGCTTGCACAAGTTCGGGTCCAAAAACTGGCCGAACCAAAATTGACCTAAAATGACCTAAAGTGACCAATTTTGATGCAATTTGACCAGCAATAGTAAAATGACCATAACTTGGTCTACATAACTCAGAATGACCTGAAATTTTGCCCCGGGTGCAAGAAGACATAGATCTACAAGTTTGTAGTTTTGACTGAAACCCGAAAATCGAGGGAACTAGGTCGTCCGGCTAGGTCAAACTAGTATTCCGGAATCCAGCAAATTGCAAGAAAACGCAAAATACATAGAAATGAATTTGGTAACATGTACCAACCCTAAAAGACTATTGAATGTGACATATTAGTAACATTAAAATCTAATTTACCTAGAATGCACCGAGGGTCAACATATTAGGTTGACTAAGAAAATAATAGAATTCAGTGAATTAATTATCAAGCATTATCATTGGAGACAGTTTAAATGATTACTGAAACACTTCAAATTGTGTTTCTCAGTTAGTAAAGACTCAGGGAAAGGGAAGGAAACACTGAGTCAAGACCAAGAGACAGTTATCAGAGGTTTGTGCACAACAGCTATTTCTTTTGAATTTTTTTCAATTGAAATGAATTATGACTATTTGTACATTATTGTTTTAAATTGTGGAAATGTGTTTGGAATGGATACTTATTGCTTAATTAGCATTATAAATGGTTTGAAACTGTGAAAAATTGTTTGAATGATATTGATGGATACTTATTGATTGAAAAACATTGGAAATGGTTTGAAACCACAGCTATCATGTATATTGATTGTATTCCTCGCTAGCTTGTCTAGTGGACGAATTGAATTCCCTCTCTGGCTGAAGTGTTGAGGTATGTGCTTGTTGAGGATGAATCGAATGAGTACTCATATTTTTGCTAGCTAGCTATGTTATTCCTCATTAGTCATCGACTTTTAGGACGAATTGAATACGTCATTAGCCATCGGCTTTTGGGACGAATTGAACCTTGGAACATGATTAAGCTGTATGTGATTTATTGATATGTATTGTGAGATTGTGAAATGAATTTAAACTCTTATTGACATTCACTGTCTTTTGAAGTTAACTATGTTTTGATCTCTGAGATTTATTGTGATATTGTGTTAAATTCCTTATGACATTAATTGTCTTGAATCTAACTATGATTTTACATATCCATCATTTATATGATTTATGAATTGTGATTTAAAGTTGTATTTGGTTAATGTTGTGCACACTGAGACATTGTCTCAGCGATAGCTTTTCATTGCTGTCACAGGTAGACAGACAGACAGACAGGGCAGCAGATTAGGATGCTAGTACATCTAGCGAGAGATTATCGGGTATAACGAGTATACTACATTTTGCATTTTGTACTGTAATGTATGACCACTGTATGTACATATTGTTCTTGGTTTTGAGCAGTTGTAAATTAAAATTGTACATTGAGATTGTAAAGTAAATTATGAGATATTTTGGCTTGTAAAATTTGTACTGTATTTCTTTATCTCAATCTTTGAAAAATTACTGTGGATTTGAATTGAGAAATATGTTGTGTTGAGTTATGTTGGAGTTGAGATTTGGAAATATATTGAAGTGCTTTTTATAGGTTTTCTGAAGAACTATTTTATCCAAAATACAGATGGCACTCTGTCAGAATTTTTACAGAAATTACTAATAGTTTAAATGTGTTAACTGTTTCAAGTCAGTTCACAAAAAGTTTTTAACAACTGTAAATAGTGCCCACCACTGTAAAAGAAGTAAGAAAAGTTTTAAAATCCCTTGTAGTGTATTTAATGGATTATCAGTAGTCGAAGTTAGTAATTCATTAGGTATACTACGAGATCATGTTATGCCTTACAGAGGGGTAGGGTGTGACATGTTTTAGTGGTATCAGAGCTAGTTTTTAAATTCTGTTTTCACCTGTTACTTGAATATTCTTTCTTCATAGTACAACTGCTCAATATCATTGTTTGATACATACAGTACATTACATTATAAATATGCACTAACGGGAGGAAATCTCCTTGTATTATTTGTTCAGGGGATCTAAGATCCTCGCATTGACTATGGAAGAGGGTAATCGTTTAGTCGATCAATCTATAGAGGCTGAGGTACAAGGGGATGCCCTAGCCCTACACAATGTCAGTGGTTCAGCAGCACTAGCCCCTGTAGTACCGCAGTTTCCTACTCAGTTCGCTTAGCAGATGGCTGCAATGTTCCAACAAATGGCTGGTAATGTGCCTACTCAAGTCCCAATACAGACACCAGTGATACAACCACAGTCTCCTATTAGGCAGTATGACAAATTGATGAAATATGGGGCTACAGAGTTCAAGGGGACAATAGATCCTCTAGAGGCTGAACAGTGGTTAGAGAGGATGGATAGGGTATTCAAGAAGCTACATTGTACAGAGGAGCTCAGATTTGAATACTCAGTATCTTTGCTACAGAGGGATGCTTATGACTAGTGGAAAACCATTCCCCACAGTCTGGTAGAACCTGCAGTGCTAACATGGAATGACTTTCTCATGGAATTCAGATAAAAATATGTCCTTGATGCTTATGTAGACCAGAAGTTACAAGAATTCCTAAGTCTGAAATAGGGGAGCAGATCAGTGGCTAAGTACGAAAGAGAATTTTCCCGCCTGAGCCATTATGCAGTGAGTCTACTTTCTACCAGCAGGGAAAGATGCAAGAGGTTTGAAACTGGCTTGATGCCCAGTATAAGATTACAAGTAGTCGGATTCAAACACACTAACTTCTCTGAACTTGTTTCTCAAGCCCTAGAGTTGGAAAGAATTGAGTATGAAGCTGCTCCTGAGAAAAAGAAATCAGAGAAGATAGAGAAAGAGGGAAAATCAGCAGAACAGAGTTCCAGTGGTCCTACTGGAAAGAGGAAGAACTATGGAGGACACAGCAGAGGTGGCAAGAAGTCTAGTAGGGGAAGACATTCAGGACAGAAGCCTCCTCTATCTGGTCAGCAGAGTACTAGAGGTTCTTACCCTCCCCGCCAATGTGAAACTTATGGAAGAAATCATGGTGGGATATGCTATAAGGCTATTGGAGCCTCTTATAACTGTGGAGGCACAGGACACTTTGCCAAGGACTGCACCAGTAGTCGTAGAGTTGGACCACCTCCTAATACTGCAGAAGGGTCCGTTCAGAGCCCTATCACCAGAAGTTCACAACCACCCAGCAGAGGTAGAGGCAGGGGTAAAAGTAGCCCTATAGGCAGCCAAGGCACAGTGAAACATTCAGACCAAGATAGTGCTCCAGTCAGAATCTATGCAATGAGACAAAGGGAAGAGGCTGAGACATCTGATGTTATGGCTGGTACCTTCTCAACTTTTAATCAAAATGTGTTTGTGTTATTTGATCCGGGTTCTGCCCATTCTTATGTGAGTGCTAGCATCATTGATTGCATTGCTGTTCCATGTACAAAAATGGACTTTGAGGTGCTAGTAACAAGTGCGTTAGGACAGGAGGTCAGGGTTAATAGAATGTATAGAGATTGTCTTTTAGTGATCCAAGGACACACATTTCTGTCTGATTTCATTGAAATGCCCTTCAGAGATTATGATATCATCTTGGGCATGGATTGGTTAGCTAGGCATCATGCCATGATTGATCAGAGGTCAAGATCACTTTTGGTCTCCCACAGTACAGTGATGTGGTAATACATGGGGAGGGGCAGTTATTGCCATCAAACATCATCTCGGTTGCACTAGCCAGAAAAATGATCAGAAAGGGGTGTGAAGCATACTTGGCACATGTGGTAGACACCCAAGTGGGGAGTCCAGCATTGAAGGAGATCCCTACAGTATATGACTTTCCAGATGTGTTTCCTGATGAATTGCCAGGATTACCTCCAGAAAGAGAAGTGCAGTTTGAAATTAATGTTATGCCTGGTGTGGATCGAATCTCCATAACACCATATAGAATGGAACCAGCTGAGTTGAAGGAGTTGAAGATACAGTTGCAAGAATTACTTGAAAGGGCTTCATCCGCCCTAGTGTGTCACCTTAGGGAGCACCAGTATTGTTTGTTAAGAAGAAGGATGGTACTCTCCACTTATGTATAGATTACCGGCAGTTGAATAAGGTGACAATAAAGAATAGATATCCATTGCCTCGCATTGATGATCTGTTTGATCAGTTGAAGGGTGCAGCTGTATTCTCCAAAATTGATTTGCGATCTGGTTATTATCAGTTGAAGGTGCAAGAGCAGAGTATTCCAAAAACTGCTTTCAAAACTCGGTATGGCCACTATGAGTTTCTTGTAATGCCATTCGGGTTAACAAATGCTCCAGCTGCTTTTATGGATCTGATGAACACTATCTTCAGACCATATCTCGACCAATTTGTGGTGGTGTTTATTGATGACATTTTGATATACTCGAGGAATGCAGAGGAGCATGATAGACATCTGCGGATTGTACTGCAGAATTTAAGGGAGAAACAGCTATACGCCAAATTGTCGAAATGTGAATTTTGGTTGAAAGAAATCTCCTTTTTGGGACATGTTGTGTCGGCTGAAGGGATCAAGGTAGATTCTAGCAAGGTAGAAGCTATCCTTAATTGGAAGCCGCCCAGGAACGTCACAGAAATTCACAGTTTTCTAGGTTTAGTTGGATATTACCGTCGGTTTGTGAAAGGATTTTCTATGTTATCTTCTCCACTGACCAAGCTACTTCGGAAAGATGTAAAATTTCAGTGGACAGATAAATGCCAGCAAAGTTTTGATGAGTTGAAGAGATGTTTGACTGAAGCTCCAGTCCTCACTTTACCTACTCCAGGCAAAGAATACACAGTTTATAGTGATGCTTCTCACAATGGGTTAGGCTGTGTACTGATGCATCGGAATGCCATTGCTTATGCATCACTTCAGCTGAAACCGCATTAGAGGAACTACCCAACACATGATCTGGAGTTAGCAGCTATTGTTTTTGCTCTAAAGATCTGGAGACACTATTTGAATGGGGAGAAATGCTACATTTACACAGATCACAAGAGCTTGAAGTATTTGGGCACCCAGAAGGAATTGAATTTGAGGCAGAGGAGATGGTTAGAACTCATTAAAGATTATGATTGCTTAATAGACTATCAGCCAGGGAAAGCAAATGTGGTGGCTGACACCTTAAGTCACAAGACTATGGCAAGTCTCAGAGTTTCTCCTTTGTCCATGGTACATGAATTGAAAGCACAGCATGCCAGTTTAGAGATTGATGATGAGGGACAGACAGTAGTTGCATGGCATGTACAATCAGTGTTGATTGATCAGATCAGAATGGCTGCTCAGAGTGATGAAAAATATTAGAAGCTACTGAAAGAAGTCCAGCAGGGCAAGAAACCTGAATTTTCTGTGAGAGATGATGGTTTATTACTACATCAGGGTAGAGTGTGCATTCCTAGTGATGTGGAATTGAGACAAATCATTATGAAGGAAGCACATGAGTCTCCTTTTGCTATGCACCATGGTGGAACTACAATGTACAGAGGGCTGAAAGAGCATTACTGGTGGATGGGTATGAAGAGAGATATAGCTGAATTTGTTTCCAAATGCCTAACTTGCCAGCAAGTAAAGGTAAAACATCAAGTTCTACCTGGTTTGTTCCATCCTTTGTCAGTACTAGAGTGGAAATGGGAACGAATAACTATGGATTTTGTTACGGGACTTCCAAGAACACAGAATAGTCATGATGCAGTATGGGTTATAGTTGACAGATTGACCAAGTCTGCTCACTTTTTGCCAGTTCGGATGGACTATAACCTGGAAAGATTAGCCAGACTGTACATATATGAGATTGTAAAATTGCATGGAGTGCCAGTATCAATTGTGTCTGACAGAGATCCTAGGTTCACTTCTAGATTCTAGGGTAGTCTTCAGAGAGCCCTAGGAACTAGATTGAACTTCAAAGAAAGATTCCACCCCGCATGATGGCCAGTCTGAGAGGGTTATTCAGATATTGGAGGATATGCTACGGGCTTGTGTGATTGAATTTGAAGGTAGTTGGGATACACACTTGCCTTTGATTGAGTTTGATTATAATAATAGCAACCAATCAAGCATTGGGATGCCTCCATATGAAGCTTTGTATGGCAGAAAGTGCAGAACTCCCTTATGTTGGGATGAAGTAGGTGAAAGGAAGATGATTGAGCCAGAAATTGTTCAGCAGACAGAGGAAAAGATCAGATTGATCAGAGATAGACTCAAGGCTGCATCAGACCGTCAGAAGTCCTATGTTGATCTGAAGAGAAGAGATATTGAATATGCAGTGGGTGACAAAGTATTCCTCAAAGTTTCTCCTTGGAAGAGGATTATGAGATTTGGCAGAAAGGGAAAACTGAGTCCTCGTTTCATCGGACCATATGAGATTCTGGAAAGAGTGGGTCCTTTGGCATATAGGTTGGCATTACCTTCAGAGCTAGCAAGGATACACAGTGTTTTCCATGTGTCCATGTTAAGGAGGTACAGATCAGACCCATCTCATGTACTATCAATTGAAGAGATTGAGGTAAATCCAGACCTCTCATATGAGAAAGAACGCATAAAAATTCTGGCTTATGAGGTGAAGCAGATGAGGAATAAACAAATAAACCTGGTTAAAGTGCTGTGGAACCATCATTCAGGCTAGGGAGCTACTTGGGAACGTAAAGAGGATATGAGGAGATAGCACCCACAGCTGTTTAGAGACTAATGCCAGGTAAAATTTCGAGACGAAATTTATTTTAAAGGGGGGGGGGGGGGGAGAATTGTAACACCCCTATGTTCGGTAGTGCGTTCTACTATTCCAATTACCAGTGTTGTCCGGACAGCTAGAATGCCTAGAACTATACTTCGATATGAGTGAGGAGACATAAAATAATGAAATACAAGAAAAGAAAATACAAGAAAAACAAAGGCAAAATAATAGCAAAGAAATGTAACCAAGTTAAGCGAGCAGAGAACCCTAGCGATGGGTGACCGCACCGGGATGTCACGGCGTGGACCGTTGACTAGCCCTGGACCACGGGGAACCCTGGAAAATATTTTTAGGACTTAAAGAGACATCAATTGAAGTATAAATGCCATTAGAAATATCAAAGAAAAATTAATTAATTAGTACAAAGAAAAGTGAGAAATTGAAAAACGGACAAAACCCGGTATTACTGAAAAATTGGGAATGCAACCCGAACAGGGGTATTGTGGTCATTTGACACCCTGAGTTGTCTTTTGACCTAAATGTCCATTAAAAATAAATAATTTTACACTTGGAAAATATAATGAAAAATTAAATTAGGGGTACCTAATGTAAATAGCCAAAAGTGGAGTGTAATTTGGGTAATTAGCACTTAAACATATAATATGATTAAAAATGGGTGAGTGGAGCACTATGGGAATTAAAATATACACTAAGTGGGCAGATTACTCCACTAAACACTTCATCTTCTTCATCCCTTCTCCCATGCCGAAATGAAGCTTAAGAAACCTCCCATGGCTGCCCAAATGCATGGTTCATTACACCCATTTTCAAGCTAGATTTTGTTTACTTGTCTTCATTAATTTTGATCCTCACACCATGGGCAGTAGATAGGCAGCAAGAAAGGAAAGTTTTTGTGGATTTTTGAAGAATTTCCAAAATGGTAAGTTTGTGTTTTTGATTATTGTTTAATTAAAGTTTGTAAGGATGTTATGGGTATTTGATTTATGGAGAAATTTTTGAGGTTTGATGTTTAAAGGGGGAAGTGTACTTTTGGCAGCCACAGAAACACCTTGAAGACAGTTTATTTTTGCTTATAAATGGTGAATTAAAGGATTGATTAAATGTATATTGTGTAGGAAATTATTTGAGTGATGTATACTTAGTATATGTGAATGTGTATTGAAAATTGAAGCTTGGAAATTAATGGAATGTATATGCACAAATGCGGTAGGTTGTTAACTCTTGAAGAATGCTGGAATTCGTGCTTAGTTTATGGAATAATAATGTTGAATTGTGATAGTGGTTATGGCAGTTTGAGTGTATGTATGATGGTGTGAAGTTGGACATGTAAAAGTGTTATGGTTAGGTGATTGAATTGTTGTAAATTGACTTTGACAAATTCTGCACTTTATGGTGTATGTTGTGTCACACCTTACCCCTCTGTAAGGCATAACATGATCCCGTAGAATACCTAATGAACTACCGAACTTCACCTACCGATAACTCATTAAGTACCCTACAAGGGATTTTAAAACAATTTTCTTCATTTTGATAAGTGGTGAGCATTTCTAATAAGTCTTTTAAAACATATGATTAAAAGTAAATCTAGTTAATATTTTTAGTCCATTTTATTTTTCCGCAAATTTTATAAAAATTTTGACAAAGTTCCCTCTGTATTTTGAGAAAGCAGTTCTTCAAATACCTGTAAAAAGCACTTCTAAAAATTTTTCTCAACAACTACTTCAATTTTACAATCAAACTCAATCCATTTCAATCAATTTCTCAAGTTCAAAATTCAATAATCCTCAAAATACTAGCAATACATTTCATTCAATTTAAATAAAATAGTTCCACTCATATTTAATTAAAGACAAAACAATTTATACACATCCTTACAAATTTATATCAAAAGAAACACAAACTAAACTTTATTACAAACTTCATACAAATTTTTGTACAAGCTGCTCAAGACCCATTTACATGTCCATACATTTATATGCAATACATACATCAAAAGAAATATTTACAATTAGGGTATAAATTATACCCGATAGCTTCAAAGCAGGAAGATCCTCAATCCTTAGCATCTCGATCACGCTTCTTCTAGTCTCTCAGATCTCATGACAAAGAATAGAAGCTATCGCTGAGTACTAGGACTCAGTGGTGCACAACATACTAAAATAATCTTTATGCAAAATTTAAATCACATTTATTCAAAAATTTGGCTGAACATGAGAATTAAGTACAAATCATGCATTATGAGATTTTAAATGCAAACCAAGTTCATTTCAAAGTATCAAAACACATTTCATAAAACCCACAGTTAGATCATGCCATTCGAAACAAATAGAATCTCAATAGCCATAGGCTAAAGAGAAATCACATCACAAGGCTAGCTAGCTCAAATATATGGATATCCATTCACATCCTCTTCTACTGGCACACCTCAACACTTCTCCAGAGAAGGAATCAAAATTCGAAACTAATTACCCCCACTAGTAGTGCTAGTGAGGTGTTCAAATATATGGTCATGACACTGTGGTTTCAAAACTTATCTTAACAATTTGCTAAACATTGCTATTTCAAATATACACAATAACTTTCACAGTTTAAATCAAAACATCATAAATAATGTCACTAATAAACTTTCAACAATTCCAAAGCACAAGTAAAATACATATTTCATTCACTTTATCAATGAATTTTAAAGCATGGAGATGTTGTGCACAAACCTCAAGCGAGTCGTCCCTTAGCCTCGACTCGGTTCCTCGGGTTCCTTCCCGATATTCTTTTCAACTGAAACACACAATTTTACAATGTTTCAGTACTAGAACTTAACACAAATCCAAAATAAATTTAGCTTCACATTTACCTAGTTCTAATGTGTTAAATTCGACGTTCTCGAAATTTTTGTGTTTCGGGTTACTATTCACTATACTATTCAAGTCAAATAGTTGACTTTCTAAGGCTTAATAGGTATGGGAACTCCAACTTCACCCGCATACCATATTTTGGTCACTAAACTTGTTGGTTTTGGTCATTTTCTCAAAGCTTAGGTCTTTTAGGCAAAATTGCCAATTTTCGATTTTGGGGTCCTAAGTTGCACTGTTTCATTGGTCCTTTTACTGTTAGAATTTGGCAAAACTTCCTTCATAGAAAATGTTCCTTATTGTCTTAAGTGTATTCTCATTTTTGGATCACCCCAATTGGAGTTTTGTAGCTCAAGTTATAGCCAAAATACAACTACTGTTCACGTGCACTGTTCTTGCTGCAATTTTGGTTCTGGCAGATTTTTGATCCAACTTCGTGCAGTAATTTGATCAAGTTAAGTCCATAATTTGGTCTAATTTCCTTCATACGAAATGTTCTACTATGTCTTAGGTTTCCATCGGTTCAAGAATCGCCTAAATCGGAGTTTTCTAGAGAGAGTTATAGCCATTGGAACTTTACTGCTCAAATGGAAATCTGCAGTTTTGCAGGTTCGGTAACTCAACTTTGCTCAATCATTTGGTTAGGTTAATGGCATAATTTGGGTTGGTGTTCTCCATGAAAGTTTTAGATCTATATCTTATCTAATTACTGGTAAAATTTTAGGTCATTTTGACCTTCCTAGCTCGAGTTATGACCAAATGAACAATTACTGTTCATTTGGTCAGTTTATCTTGATGTGATCGCTCTTAACCAACTTTAGTCAATTGGTTCACTAGGTTTTGGTCAGTTTTTGGGCATGGTTCCTTAACGAAAATTGTGTCATTTTATGTCTATTTTCATCCCCAATTGGTGGCATATCAATTGGACTTGTAAAATTTCTGTTTTGGTCCTTCAAAATTTGCTTGCAGCATGACCATTTACCCTACGAATTTGACTTTCATTCTAACAATTCCCACACATCTCCTTTGGTCATTATTGACCATTTTTCACTTCACAATAGGTCAAAGTCATTATTTATTCATTTCTCCAAAATTTGCCTCAAAACCCTAGGCCTCCAAACCCTAATCTCACTACTTAATTACCATTAGTAATTTCAAAGTTCCCAACTATAATCATTCAACTAAAGGAGGTCCATAACTCATTCAAACCCATTAAATTCATGCAAATCATGGCCCCCTTCAAGCTGGCCGAAAATTCAATAATGGTCCTTCCCCCATATTTTCATTTCATTTCATTAATTCTAAGCTCATTTCAACCATCACATATGCATTTAAAATGGAAAAATGACAAGTTAACAAACTAACCTCAACTTAAACACCAAATCTTCAATTGTTCTCTTTCTCTCTTCTTTCTTTCTTGTTCTTAAGTTGAGATTGCAAGGTCTAGTGAGGTTTTTAGGGGAGTTATGTAAATTGGGTGAAGGAATTTAAGCTTAGATGAAGGATTTTCATGGGAGTTTATGGAGGAAGATGGGGCGGCAATTGGGAGAAGAAGAAGATAACTAGCTAAATTTTTTTTCTTTTCTTTTCTTTATGCATTTTGGCTTATGGAAGACCACAAAAACCTAATTAATTAATTTATTAATTATACCTTTTATGGCATCATGCATGATGTCATGCATGATGTCATCACCTTTTTTACTTTTTCATTTTTCTCTTTTTTTTTTTCTTTTTTTTCTATTTGTTCTTTAATTTAATTCTTGATTCTGAAATTTTCTTTTCTCCAATTTTATTTGACAGTTAGGTCAGGAGTCAGCTCTCAGGGTCAATTGACCAAATTGCCCCTCGCCGGTTCATCTCGGTTTGCAAGTAATTCCATATTTCTTCCGGCTCCCTGACCTAATTATTTGACTGGCTTAACAGTTCTTTTTCGTGATTTTCTCTTTTCCACTGTGTTCATAAGGGTCCTAAGGACCGCAGCGTCACTTTTTACGGTTCGAAATTTGAGTTTAAAATGACTTCGCAGTCATTCCCGAGAAAGTCACCCATCGCTGTGACTCTCGGCTCGTTTAACTTCTTCTGTTTTGTTTTTCTTGTTTATACTTAACTAATTGAACATTACTAATTATTTGTGTTTATGGTTTATCTAGTTGTCTTAAGTGTGGTTCTAATCCCCTTAATTGTCCGGACCGACACCGGTCACCGGAACAGTGAAATTTACCAAGCTATACAAATAGGGTTGTTACATGTTGAATGTGATTGTAAGCTGCCAAAATAACCTATAATATGTTGTGAATTATGTTTAGGTTATGGTACAACCAGAATTGGCTTGAATGTTGAGTTTGGTAAGTGTTAAAAGTGATCCTTGATGTGTATGAAAGAAATGCAATAAGGCAGTTTGAGTTTAAGGCCTAGAACTTTAAGTGTGTGGCTCCAATTGGTATGAGACCAATTGGAGGTGAAACTAGGCACAAAATGTGCCAACTTTCATGAAGAAAGCTTGCCAAAATTCTGCTTGCAAGGTAGCTTGAAAAATGACCAAATCCAGATTAAGTGCAAATAAGGCCTGAAAATTGACCATTTGGGCAGTGGTTAGTATTTAGGCCATAACTCACTCAGAACAGATCCAATAGACCTGAAATTTTAACCATGAATAGCTAAGACCCATATCTACAAGTCTTATGAAGAAACCAAAACCCAGAAATGACCATAAGCAAGTCAAACAGCTTGCACAAGTTCGGGTCCAAAAACTGGCCAAACCAAAATTGACCTAAAATGACCTAAAGTGATCAATTTTGATGCAATTTGACCAGCAATAGTAAAATGACCATAACTTGGTCTACATACCTCCGAATGACCTGAAATTTTGCCCCGCATGCAATAAGACATAGATCTACAAGTTTGTAGTTTTGACCAAAACCCGAAAATCGAGGGAACTAGGTCGTCCGGCTAGGTCAAACTAGTATCCCGGAATCCAGCAAATTGTAAGAAAACGCAAAATACATAGAAATGAATTTGGTAACATGTACCAACCCTAAAAGACTATTGAATGTGACATATTAGTAACATTAAAATCTAATTTACCTAGAATGCACCGAGGGTCAACATACTAGGTTGACTGAGCAAATAATAGAATTCAGTGAATTAATTATCAAGCATTATCATTAGAGACAATTTAAATGATTACTGAAACACTTCAAATTGTGTTTCTCAGTTAGCAAAGACTCAGGGAAAGGGAAGGAAACATTGAGTCAAGACCAGGAGACAGTTATCAGAGGTTTGTGCACAACAACTATTTCTTTTGAATTTTTTTCAATTGAAATGAATTATGATTATTTGTACATTATTGTTTTAAATTATGGAAATGTGTTTGGAATGGATATTTATTGCTTAAAAAGCATTATAAATGGTTTGAAACTGTGAAAAATTGTTTGAATGATATTGATGGATACTTGTTGATTAAAAAGCATTGGAAATGGTTTGAAACCACAACTATCATGTATATTGATTGTATTCCTCGCTAGCTTGTCTAGTGGGACAAATTGAATTCCCTCTCTGGCTGAAGTGTTGAGGTGTGTGCCTGTTGAGGACGAATCGAATGAGTACTCATATTTTTGCTAGCTAGCTATGTTGCAACACCCCTATGTTCGGTAGTGCGTTCTACTGTTCCAGTGGCCAGTGTTGTCCGGACAGCTAGGATGCCTAGAACTACACTTCAATATGAGTGAGGAGACATAAAATAATGAAATACAAGAAAAGAAAATACAAGAAAAACAATGGAAAAATAATAGTAAAGAAATGCAATCAAGTTAAGCGAGCCGAGAATCCTAGCGATGGGTGACCGCACCGGAAAGTCACGGCATGGACCGTTGACTAGCCCTGGACTGCGGGGAACCCTGGAAAATATTTTTAGGACTCAAATAAATATTTATTGAAGTATAAATATTATTAGAAATATCAAAGCAAAATTAAATAATTAGTACAAAGAAAAGTGAAAAATCGAAAAACGGACAAAACCCGGTGTTATCGAAAAATCGGAAATGCAACCCGAACAGGGGCATTGTGGTCATTTGACATTCCGAGTTGTCTTTTGACCTAAATGTCCATTAAAAATAAATAATATTACACTTGGAAAATATAATGAAAAATTAATTTAGGGGTACCTAATGTAAATAGCAAAAATGGAGGGTAAATAGAGTAATTATCAATTAAAACATATAATATGATTTAATTTATGTGAGTGGACCACTAAGGATTATAATATGCATTAAGTGGGCAGATTACTCCACTCACACTTCATCTTCAACCTTCAAAACCACCATTGCCATAGTGAAGAGCTCCCAAATCCTCCATTTCCGCATTTGATTCAAGCTCCCACATCTCCTCCATCCCACCTCCAAACACCAAGGTTGCTTCATTAAAGTTTATCCCCACATCACAAGGAAGAGTTTGATAGCAATTTTAAGAAGTTTTGGTGAGGTTTTGAAGAATTTCCAAAGTGGTAAGTTTGTGTTTTTTATTATTGTTTAATTAAAGTTTGTAAGGATGTTATGGGTGTTTGATTTATGGAGAGATTTTTGAAGTTTGATGTTGAATGGGGAAGTGTACTTTTGGCAGCCATGGAAACACTTTAAAGACAGTTTATTTTTGCTTGTAAATGGTGAATTAAATGATTGATTAAATGTATATTGTGTAGGAAATTTTTGGGTGATGTATACTTAGTATATGTAAATGTAAACTGAAATTTGAAGCTTGGAAATTAATAGAATGTAAAGGTACCATTGCAGTAGTTTGTTAATTCTTGAAGAATGCTGGAATTCATGCTTGGTTTATGGAATAATAATGTGGAATTGTAATAGTGGTTATGGCAGTTTGAGTGTATGTATGATGGTGTGAAGTTGGACATGTAAAATTGTTATGGTTAGATGCTTAAATTGTTGTAAATGAGTTGATAAATTCTGCACTTTATGGTGCACATTGAATGTAATTGTAAACTGCCAAAATGACCTATAATGTGTTGTGAATTATGTTTAGGTCATGGTACAACTAGATTTGGCTTGAATGTTAAGTTTGGCAAGTGTTAAAAGTGATGCTTGATGTGTATGAAAGAAATGCAATAAGACGGTTTGTGTTTTAAGCCTATAACTTTAAGTGTGTGGCTCCAATTGGTATGAGACCAATTGGAGGTGTGCCAACTTTCATGAAGGAAGCTTGCCAAAATTCTGCTTGCAAGGTAGCTTGAAAAATGACCAAATTCGGATTAAGTGCAATTGAGGCCTGGAAATTGACCATTTGGGCAGCAGTTAGTGTTTAGGCCATAACTCACTCAAAACTGGTCCAATTAACCTAAAATTTTGACCATGAATAGCTAAGACCCATATCTACAAGTCTTATGAAGACACCAAAGCCCAGAAATGACCATAAGCAAGTCAAACAGCTTGCACAAGTTCGGGTCCAAAAACTGGCCGAACCTAAAATGACCTAAAGTGACCTAAAGTGACCAATTTTGATGCAATTTGACCAGCAATAGTAAAATGACCATAACTTGGTCTACATAACTCAGAATGACCTGAAATTTTGCCCCGCTTTCCATAAGAGATAGATCTACAAGTTTGTAGTTTTGACCAGAATCCAGCAAATTGCAAGAAAATGCAGTATACACGGAAATGAACTTGGTAACATGTACCAACTCTAAAATACTATCGAATGTGACATATTAATAACATTAGAACCTAATTTACCTAGAATGTATTGAGGGTCGACATCTTAGGTTGACTAAGTAAATATTAGAATTCAGTGAATTAATTATCAAGCATTATCGTTAGAGACAGTTTAAATGAGTACTGAAACACTTCAAATTGTGTTTCTCAGTTAGCAAAGACTCAGGGAAAGGGAAGGAAACACTGAGTTAAGGCCATGAGACAGTTATCAGAGGTTTGTGCACAACAATTATTTCTTTTGAATTTTTCAATTGAAATAAATTATGACTATTTGTATATTATTGTTTTCAATTATGGAAATGTGTTTGAATGGATACTTATTGCTTGAAAAGCATTGTAAATAGTTTGAAACTGTAGAAAAATTGATTTAGTGTGATTTGTGAAAATTTGAAGTTAATTATGAATTGTGTTGCCATTTTGTGAATGAATTTATGACTTTAGAAATTTATTGGATTCTCACGAATCATTTGAATAAAATGTTTGGAATTGATTTTGTGTTCACACTTAGCATGACAGTATCATATCATTCCTTCTCCATTTATGGGGTTGTGATCGTTTATTTTCCTTCTCCATTTATGGAGTCGTGATCATTTATTTTTCTCCCTCTCTGGTTTACCAGTTGAGGTGATCGGATGAGTACTCATTATATAGCTAGCTCCCTTCCTCATTGATTTCGATTAGTGGGGTTGTGATTGCTTTGTCGTGGTGTACAACGCGGCATTGATCGAAAATTTTGTGTCATGGCTTAAGTTGTGTATGAATTGGCAACACTGTGTTCGTAAAATATTTGACTAAATTGTGTTATTATGAGCTTTGATAATTTGTGAAATGGAGTTTAAATTCTTATTGACATTCACTGTCTTTTGAATTTAACTACGTTTTGATTACTGAAATTTATTGTGATATTGTGCTAAATTCCTTATGACATTCATTATCTTGAATTTAACTATGGTTTTACGTATCTATCATTTATATGATTTATGAACTGTGATTTAAAGTTGTATTTGGTTAATGTTGTGCACCACTGAGACATTGTCTCAGCGATAGCTTTTCATTGCTGTCACAAGTAGACAGACGGACAGGGCAGCAGACTAGGCTGCTAGTACATCCAACGAGAGATTATCGGGTATAATGAGTATACCACATTTTGCATTTTGTACTATAATGTATATACACTGTATGTATATATTGTTTTTGGTATTGAGCAGTTGTAAATTAAAATTGTACATTGAAGTTGTAAAGTAAATTATGAGTTATTTTGACTTGTAAAAATTGTATTATATTTCTTGTATCTCAGTCTTTGAAAAATCACTGTGGATTTGAGTTGAGAAATATGTTGTGTTGAGAAATATGTTGGAGTTGAGATTTGGAAATATATTGAAGTGCTTTTTACAGGTTTTCTTAAGAACTGTTTTATCCAAAATACAGATGGCACTCTGCCAAAATGTTTACAGAAATTTCAAATAATTCAAAGGTGTTAGTTCTATCACTTCAGTTCAAAAAGGTTTTTAACACCTGTAAATAGTGCTCACCACTGTAAAAGAAGTAAGAAAAGTTTTAAAATCCCTTGTAGTGTATTTAATGGGTTATCAGTAGATGAAATTGGTAATTCATTAGGTATACTACGGGATCATGTTATGCCTTACAGAGGGGTAGGGTGTGATATGTTTTAGTGGTATCAGAGCAAAGTTTTTAAATTCTGTTTTCACCTGTTACTTGAATATTCTTTGTTCATAGTACAACTGCTCAATATCATTGTTTGATACATACAGTACATTACATTATAAATATGTACTAGCGGGAGGAAATCTCCCTGTGTTATTTATTCAGGAGATCTAAAATCCTCGCATTGATTATGGAAGAGGGTGATCGTTCAGTCGATCAATCTATTGAGGCTGAGGTGCAAGGGGATGCCCCAGGCCTATACAATGTCAGTGGTTCGTGACACCGGCCCCTCTGATCTGCATTTCTGCTCGATTCGCTCAGCAGATGGCTGCAATGTTCCAACAAATGGCTGGTAATGTGCCTACTCAAGTCCCAATACAGACACCAGTGGTACAACCACAGTCTCCTACTAGGCAGTGTGACAAATTGATGAAGTATGGGGCTACAGAGTTCAAGGGGACAGTAGATCCTCTAGAGGATGAACAGTGGTTAGAGAGGATGGATAAGGTATTCAAGAAATTGCACTGCATAGAGGAGCTCAGATTTGAATACTCAGTATCTTTGCTATAGGGGGATGCTTATGACTGGTGGAAAACTATTCCCCACAGTTTGGTAGAACCTGCAGTGCTAACATGGAATGACTTTCTCAAGGAATTCAGACAGAAATATGTCCCCGATGCTTATGTAGACCAGAAGCCACAAGAATTCCTAAGTCTGAAACAGGGGAGCAAATCAGTGGCTGAGTATGAAAGGGAATTTTCCCACTTGAGCCATTATGCAGTAAGTTTACTTGCTACCAGCAGGGAGAGATGCAAGAGGTTTGAAACCGGCTTGAAGCCCAGTATCAGATTACAAGTGGTTAGATTCAAACACACTAACTTCTCTGAACTTGTTTCTCAAGCCCTAGAGTTGGAAAGAATTGAGTGCAAGCGGCTCTAAGAAAAGAAATCAGAGAAGACAGAGAAAGAGGGAAAATCAGTAGAACAGAGTTCCAGTGGTCCGACTGGAAAGAGGAAGAATCATGGGGGACATGGCAGAGGTGGCAAGAAGTCGGGTAGGGGAAGATATTCAGGACAGAAACCTCCTCTATCTGGTCAGCAGAGTACCAGAGGTTCCTACCCTTCCCGCCAATGTGAAACTTGTGGAAGATATCATGGTGGGAAATGCTATAAGGCTATTGGAGCCTGTTATAATTGTGGAGGCACAGGACACTTTGCCAAGGACTGCACCAGTAGTCGCAGAGTTGGACAACCTCCTACTACTGCAGAGGGGTCAGTTCAGAGCCCTGTCACTAGAAGTTCAAAACCACCAAGCAGAGGTAGAGGCAGGGGTAGAGGTAGCCCAGCAGGCAGCCAAGGCATAGTGAAACATTCAGAGCAAGACAGTGCTCTAGTCAGAATCTATGCAATGAGATAGAGAGAAGAGGCCGAGGCATCTGATGTTGTGGCTGGTACCTTCTCAACTTTTAATCAAGATGTGTTTGTGTTATTTGATCCGAGTTCTACCCATTCTTATGTGAGTGCTAGCATCATTGATTGCATTGCTGTTCCGTGTACAAAAATGGACTTTGAGGTACTAGTAACAATTCCGCTAGGACAGGAGGTCAGGGTTAATAGAATGTATAGAGATTGTCCTTTGGTGATCCAAGGACACACTTTTCTATCTGATTTTATTGAAATGCCCTTCAGAGATTATGATATCATCTTAGGCATGGATTGGTAAGCTAGGCATCATGCTATGATTGACTGTAGGCTGAAGACAGTACAGTGATGTGGTAATACATGGGGAGAGGCAGTTATTGCCATTAAACATCATTTCGGCTGCACTAGCTAGAAAAATGATCAGAAAGGGGTGTGAAGCATACTTGGCACATGTGGTAGACACCCAAGTGGGGAGTCTAGCATTGAAGGACATCCCTACAGTATATGACTTTTCAGATGTGTTTCCTGATGAATTGCCAGGATTACCTCCGGAAAGAGAAGTGTAGTTTGAAATTAATATTATGCCTGGTGTGGATCCAATCTCCATAACGCCATACAGAATGGCACCAGCAGAGTTGAAGGAGTTGAAGATACAGTTGCAAGAATTACTTGAAAAGGGCTTGATCCGCCCTAGTGTGTCACCTTGGGGAGCACCAGTGTTGTTTGTTAAGAAGAAGGATGGTACTCTCCGCTTATGTATAGATTACCGGCAGTTGAATAAGGTGACAATAAAGAACAGATATCCATTGCCTCGCATTGATGATCTGTTTGATCAATTGAAGGGTGCAGCTGTATTCTCCAAAATTGATTTGCGATCTGGTTATTATCAGTTAAAGGTTCAAGAGCAGAGTATTCCAAAAACTGCTTTTAGAACTCGGTATGGCCACTATGAGTTTCTAGTAATGCCATTCGGGTTAACAAATGCTCTAGATGCTTTTATGGATCTGATGAACACTATCTTCAGACCATATCTCGACCAATTTGTGGTGGTGTTTATTAATGACATTTTGATATATTCGAGGAATGCAGAGGAGCATGATAGACATCTGCGGATTGTACTGCAGACTTGAAGGGAGAAACAGCTATACACCAAATTGTCGAAGTGTGAATTTTGGCTGAAAGAAATCTCCTTTTTGGGATATGTTGTGTCAGCTGAAGGGATCAAGGTAGATTCCAGCAAGTTAGAAGTTATCCTTAATTAGAAGCCGCCCAGGAACATCACAAAAATTCGCAGTTTTCTGGGTTTAGCTGGATATTACCGTCGGTTTGTGAAGGGGTTTTCTATGTTATCTTCTCCACTGACCAAACTGATTAGGATAGATGTGAAATTTTAGTGGAAAGATAAATGCCAGCAAAGTTTTGATGAGTTGATGAGGTGTTTGACTGAAGCTCCAGTCCTCACTTTACCTACTCCGGGTAAAGAATACACAGTTTATAGTGATGCTTCTCACAATGAATTAGGCTGTGTAATGATGCAAGATCGGAATGTCATTGCTTATTCATCACGCTAGCTGAAACCGCATGAGAGAAACTACCCAACACATGATTTAGAGCTAGCAGCTATTGTTTTTGCTCTGAAGATCTGGAGACACTATTTGTATGGGGAGAAATGCTACATTTACACAGATCACAAGAGCTTGAAGTACTTAGGCACCCAGAAGGAATTGAATTTGATGCAGAGGAGATGGTTAGAGCTGATTAAAGACTATGATTGTTTAATAGACTATCAGCCAGGGAAAGCAAATGTGGTGGCTGAAGCCTTAAGTCGCAAGACTATGGCAAGTCTCAGAGTTTCTCCTTTGTCCATGGTATATGAATTGAAAGCACAGCATACCAGTTTAGAGATTGATGATGAGGGACAGACAGTAGTTGCATGGCATGTACAGCCAGTGTTGATTGATCAGATCAGAATGGCTGCTCAGAGTGATGAAAAATATCAGAAGCTACTGAAAGAAGTCTAGCAGGGCAAGAAACCTGAATTTTCTGTGAGAGATGATGGTTTATTACTACATTAGGGTAGAGTGTGTGTTCCTAATGATGTGGAATTGAGACAAATCATTATGAAGGAAGCACATGAGTCTCCCTTTGCTCTACAACCCTGGTGGAACTAAAATGTACAGAGGGCTGAAAGAGCATTACTAGTGGATGGGTATGAAGAGAAATATAGCTAAATTTGTTTCCAAATGCCTAACTTGCCAACAAGTAAAGGCAGAACATCAAGTTCCAGCTGGTTTGTTACATCCTTTGTCAGTACCAGAGTGAAAATGGGAACGGATAACTATGGATTTTATTACAGGACTTCCAAGGACACAGAGTAGTCATGATGCAGTATGGGTTATAGTTGACAGATTGACCAAGTCTGCTCACTTTTTGCCAGTGCGGATGGACTATAGCCTGGAAAGATTGGCCAGATTGTACATATATGAGACTGCAAAACTGCATGGAGTGCCAGTATCAATTGTGTCTGACAGAGATCCTAGGTTCACTTCTAGATTCTGGCGTAGTCTTCAGAGAGCCCTAGGAACTAGATTGAACTTCAGCACAGCATTCCACCCACAGACAGATGGCCAGTCTAAAAGGGTAATTCAGATATTGGAGAATATGCTACGAGCTTGTGTGATTGAGTTTGAAGGTAGTTGGGATACACACTTGCCTTTGATTGAGTTTGCTTATAACAACAGCTACCAATCAAGCATTGGGATGCCTCCATATGAAGCTTTGTATGGCAGAAAGTGCAGAACTCCCTTATGTTGGGATGAAGTAGGTGAAAGGAAGATGATTGGGCCAGAAATTGTTCAGCAGATAGAGGAAAAGATCAGATTGATCAGAGATAGACTCAAGGCTGCATCAGACCGTCAGAAGTCCTATGTTGATCTGAAGAGAAGAGATATTGAATATGCAGTGGGTGATAAAGTATTCCTCAAAGTTTCTCCTTGGAAGAGGATTATGAGATTTGGCAGAAAGGGGAAACTGAGTCCTCGTTTCATCGGACCATATGAAGTTCTGGAAAGAGTGGGTCCTTTGGCATATCGGTTGGCATTACCTCCGGAGTTAGCAAGGATACACAGTGTCTTCCATGTGTCCATATTAAGGAGGTACAGATCAGACCCATCTCATGTACTATCAGTTGAAGAGATTAAAGTAAATCCAGACCTCTCATATGAAGAAGAACCCATAGAAATTCTGGCTTATGAGGTGAAGCAGCTGAGGAACAAACAGATACACCTGGTTAAAGTGCTGTGGAACCATCATTCAGGCCAGGAAGCTAGTTGGGAACGTGAAGAGGATACGAGGAGACAGCACCCACAACTATTCAGAGACTAATGCCAGGTAAAATTTTGAGATGAAATTTATTTAAGGGGGGGAGAATTGTAACACCCCTATGTTCGGTAGTGCGTTCTATTGTTCCAGTGACCAGTGTTGTCCAGACAGCTAGGATGCCTAGAACTACACTTCAATATGAGTGAGGAGACATAAAATAATGAAATACAAGAAAAGAAAATACAAGAAAAACAAAGGAAAAATAATAGTAAAGAAATGCAATCAAGTTAAGCGAACCGAGAACCCTAGCGATGGGTGACCGCACCGGGAAGTCATGGCATGGACCGTTGACTAGCCCTGGACTACGGGGAACCCTAGAAAATGTTTTTAGGACTCAAATAAATATTTATTGAAGTATAAATATCATTAGAAATATCAAAGAAAAATTAAATAATTAGTACAAAGAAAAGTGAGAAATCGAAAAACGGACAAAACCCGGTGTTACCGAAAAATCGGGAATGCAACCCGAACAGGGGCATTGTGGTCATTTGACATCCCGAGTTGTCTTTTAACCTAAATGTCCATTAAAAATAAATAATATTACACTTGGAAAATATAATGAAAAATTAATTTAGGGGTACCTAATGTAAATAGCAAAAATGGAGGGTAAATGGAGTAATTATCAATTAAAACATATAATATGATTTAATTTATGTGAGTGGACCACTAAGGATTATAATATGCATTAAGTGGGCAGATTACTCCACTCACACTTCATCTTCAACCTTCAAAACCACCATTGCCATAGTGAAGAGCTCCCAAATCCTCCATTGCCGCATTTGATTCAAGCTCCCACATCTCCTCCATTCCACCTCCAAACACCAAGGTTGCTTCATTAAAGTTTATCCCCACATCACAAGGAAGAGTTTGATAGCAATTTTAAGAAGTTTTGGTGAGGTTTTGAAGAATTTCCAAAGTGGTATGTTTGTGTTTTTTATTATTATTTAATTAAAGTTTGTAAGGATGTTATGGGTGCTTGATTTATGGAGAGATTTTTGAAGTTTGATGTTGAATGGGGAAGTGTACTTTTGGCAGCCATGAAAACACTTTAAAGACAGTTTATTTTTGCTTGTAAATGGTGAATTAAATGATTGATTAAATGTATATTGTGTAGGAAATTGTTTGGGTGATGTATACTTAGTATATATAAATGTAAACTGAAATTTGAAGCTTGGAAATTAATGGAATGTAAAGGTACCATTGCGGCAGTTTGTTAATTCTTGAAGAATGCTGGAATTCATGCTTGGTTTATGGAATAATAATGTGGAATTGTAATAGTGGTTATTGTAACGATCGGGCTCCAACCACTAGAGGAATTGTCCGCTTTGGCCATAAGCCTCACGGCTTTGTCCCATTGGTGGAATGGAGAACTTCCCAGAAGGTCACCCATCCTAGGATTTCTCTCAAGCGAGCACGCTTAACCCTGGAGTTCTTCCAACTCTCCAGGCCATTCCACCAAAAGGTGCCTCTAGTGATTAGTTCCCCCATTTTATATATCATTAATTTTTTGAACCCAAGACCATCTCCGTGCTTTGCCGATGTGGGATTTGCCTAAGGGACCTTTCTCCCCCCCCCCCCCCCCCTTTTGGGAGTCAGCGTTCTCGCTGAGGTTTGCCCCACCATCGCTCAAGAGGACACGCGAGCGGCTCTGATACCAATTGTAATGATCGGGATCCAACCACTAGAGGAATTGTCTGCTTTGGCCATATGCCTCACAGTTTTGTCCCATAGGTGGAATGGAGAACTTCCCAGAAGGTCACCCATCCTAGGATTTCTCTCAAGCGAGCACGCTTAACCCTGGAGTTCTTCCAACTCTTCAGGCCATTCCACCAAAAGGCGCCTCTAGTGATTAGTTCCCCCATTTTATATATCATTACTTTTTAAACCCAAGACCATCTCCGTGCTTTGCCGATGTGGGATTTGCCTAAGGGACCTAATTTTTATTGTGTCTATCTCAATTAATTTTCTATTTATTTTTGGTCCTCAAAGTGTCTTTGAATAGTATTAGTCACGGACCAAAAATGATACTATTCATAACTCGGAGGTTCGGGGTGTTACAATTATGGCAGTTTGAGTGTATGTATGATGGTGTGAAGTTGGACATGTAAAAGTGTTATGGTTAGATGCTTAAATTGTTGTAAATGAGTTGATAAATTCTGTACTTTATGGTGCACATTGAATGTAATTGTAAACTGCCAAAATGACCTATAATGTGTTTTGAATTATGTTTAAGTTATGGTACAACCAGAATTGGCTTGAATGTTAAGTTTGGTATGTGTTAAAAGTGATGCTTGATGTGTATGAAAAAAATGCAATAAGGCAGTTTGTGTTTTAGGCCTATAACTTTAAGTGTGCGGCTCCAATTGGTATGAGACCAATTGGAGGTGAAACTAGGCACAAAATGTGCCAACTTTCATGAAGGAAGCTTGCCAAAATTCTGCTTGCAAGGTAGCTTGAAAAATGACCAAATCCGGATTAAGTGCAATTGAGGCCTGAAAATTGACCATTTGGGCAGCAGTTAGTGTTTAGGCCATAACTCACTCAAAACAGGTCCAATTGACCTGAAATTTTGACCATGAATAGCTAAGACCCATATCTACCAGTCTTATACAGACACCAAAGCCCAGAAATGACCATAAGCAAGTCAAACAACTTGCACAAATTCGGGTCCAAAAACTGGCCGAACCTAAAATGACCTAAAGTGACCTAAAGTGACCAATTTTGATGCAATTTGACCAGCAATAGTAAAATGACCATAACTTGGCATACATAACTCAGAATGACCTGAAATTTTGCCTCGTATTCCATAAGAGATAGATCTACAAGTTTGTAGTTTTGACCAAAACCCGAAAACTGAGGGAACTAGGTCGTCCGGCTAGGTCAAACTAGTATCCCGGAATCCAGCAAATTGCAAGAAAATGCAGTATACACGGAAATGAACTTGGTAACATGTACCAACTCTAAAATACTATCGAATGTGACATATTAATAACATTAGAACCTAATTTACCTAGAATACATCGAGGGTCGACATCTTAGGTTGACTAAGCAAATATTAGAATTCAGTGAATTAATTATCAAGCATTATCATTAGAGACAGTTTAAATGAGTACTGAAACACTTCAAATTGTGTTTCTCAGTTAGCAAAGACTCAGGAAAAGGGAAGGAAACACTGAGTCAAGGCCAGGAGACAGTTATCAGAGGTTTGTGCACAACAGTTATTTCTTTTGAATTTTTCAATGGAAATAAATTATGACTATTTGTATATTATTGTTTTCAATTTTGGAAATGTGTTTGAATGGATATTTATTGCTTGAAAAGCATTGTAAATAGTTTGAAACTGTAGAAAAATTGATTTAGTGTGATTTGTGAAAATTTAAAGTTAATTATGAATTGTGTTGCCATTTTGTGAATGAATTTATGACTTTAGAAATTTATTGGATTCTAACGAATCATTTGAATAAAATGTTTGGAATTGATTTTGTGTTCACACTTAGCATGACAGTATCATATCATTCCTTCTCCATTTATGGGGTTGTGATCGTTTATTTTCCTTCTCCATTTATGGAGTCGTGATCGTTTATTTTTCTCCCTCTCTGGTTTACAAGTTGAGGTGATCGGATGAGTACTCATTATATAGCTAGCTCCCTTCCTCATTGATTTCAATTAGTGGGGTTGTGATTACTTTGTCATGGTGTACAATGCGGTATTGATCGGAAATGTTGTGTCATGGCTTAAGCTGTGTATGAATTGGCAACACTGTGTTCGTAAATTATTTGACTAAATTGTGTTATTATGAGCTTTGATAATTTGTGAAAGGAGTTTAAATTATTATTGACATTCGTTGTCTTTTGAATTTAACTACGTTTTGATTACTGAGATTTATTGTGATATTGTGTTAAATTCCTTATGACATTCATTGTCTTGAATTTAACTATGGTTTTACGTATCTATCATTTATATGATTTATGAACTGTGATTTAAAGTTGTATTTGGTTAATGTTGTGCACCACTGAGACATTGTCTCAGCGATAGCTTTCATTCTTTGTCGCGAGTTGTGAGACGGATAGAGCGTGAGACTAGGCTGCTAGTACATCCAGCGAGAGATTATCGGGTATAATGAGTATATCCCATTTTGCATTTTGTACTATAATGTATATACACTGTATGTATATATTATTTTTGGTATTGAGCAGTTGTAAATTAAAATTGTACATTGAAGTTGTAAAGTAAATTATGAGTTATTTTGACTTGTAAAAATTGTATTATATTTCTTGTATCTCAGTCTTTGAAAAATCACTATAGATTTGAGTTGAGAAATATGTTGTGTTGAGAAATATGTTGGAGTTGAGATTTGGAAATATATTGAAGTGCTTTCTACAGGTTTTCTTAAGAACTGTTTTATCCAAAATACAGATGGCACTCTGCCAAAATTTTTACAGAAATTTCAAATAATTCAAATGTGTTAGTTCTATCACTTCAGTTCAAAAAGGTTTTTAACACCTATAAATAGTGCTCACCACTGTAAAAGAAGTAAGAAAAGTTTTAAAATCTCTTGTAGTGTATTTAATGGGTTATCAGTAGACGAAGTTGGTAATTCATTAGGTATACTACGGGATCATGTTATGCCTTACAGAGGGTAGGGTGTGGCATATGTTATTCCTCATTAGTCATTGGCTTTTGGGACGAATTGAATACCTCATTAGCCATCGGCTTTTGGGATGAATTGAACCTTGGAACGTGATTAAGCTGTGTGTGATTTATTGATATGTATTATGAGATTGTGAAATGAATTTAAACTCTTATTGACATTCACTGTCTTTTGAAGTTAACTATGTTTTGATCTCTGAGATTTATTGTGATATTGTGTTAAATTCCTTATGACATTAATTGTCTTGAATCTAACTATGATTTTACGTATCCATCATTTATATGATTTATGAATTGTGATTTAAAGTTATATTTGGTTAATGTTGTACTGCATCGAGACATTGTCTCGTGATAGCTTTCATTCTTTGTCGCAGTAGATAGGCAGACGAGGCGTGATTAGAGTCGCTAGTATATCCAACGAGATATTATCGGGTATAACGAGTATACTACATTTTGCATTTTGTACTGTAATGTATGACCACTGTATGTACATATTGTTCTTGGTTTTGAGCAGTTGTAAATTAAAATTGTACATTGAGGTTGTAAAGTAAATTATGGGATATTTTGGCTTGTAAAATTTGTACTGTATTTCTTTATCTTAGTCTTTGAAAAATTACTGCGGATTTGAATTGAGAAATATGTTGTGTTGAGTTATGTTGGAGTTGAGATTTGGAAATATATTGAAGTGCTTTTTACAGGTTTTCTGAAGAACTATTTTATCCAAAATACAGATGGCACTCTGCCAGAATTTTTACAGAAATTACTAATAGTTTAAATGTGTTAACTGTTTCAAGTCAGTTCACAAAAAGTTTTTAACACCTGTAAATAGTGCTCACCACTGTAAAAGAAGTAAGAAAAATTTTAAAATCCCTTGTAGTGTATTTAATGGATTATCAGTAGACGAAGTTGGTAAGTCATTAGGTATACCACGGGATCATGTTATGCCTTACAGAGGGGTAGGGTGTGACAACTGAAACACTTTAAATTGTGTGTTTCAGTTGAAAAGGATATCCTAATTCCCAAGTGTCCATTTCATGCTTTTCATGTCATCTAACACATCCAACACACATAGTTCAACATCTAACTCAAGTTATCTCATCACAAACCACTTCTAAATAATTCAAGTCATACAAATCAATAAATCTCGTCCTTCTCCCATGGCTGTAAATTTTTATACTCACTTAAATATAATTGTTTTGTTCAATTTTTCAACACACTCTCATTTAATTTGTCTTTCTAACAAGGATTAAAAAGATAAGAAAGTGAGTATAGGCACTAACCTTGTTGAGCACTCTGGTGGCTTGTTGAAACCTTAGAATTTTCTTCACTTTATGACAATCAAAATATTACTCTTGATGTGGGGATTAATTTTTGTGAAGGGTGTGTAGGGTTTTGAGGTGGTTTTGGGATAGAACACAAGCTCGATGTGTGCTCCAATGGAGGTTTCTCTCTTCTCTCTTTCCCTTTTTCTCTTGTTACGGCTACCCATGGTGAAGATGCATATTGGTTTGTCAATTTGTCTCATTTATCTCCTTTTTAATTGGTTTTTAATGGCTTATTGCAAGGTGATTGGGTGAGACCTAACTAATGACATCATGTGATGTCATAATTCCCAATTTCTTTCATTTTCTTTTTCTTTTTCTTTTCTTTGCTACTCATTTTTAATTAAACTTTTAGCAATATTTATTCATATTTTAGATCATAATAATTATTTACTTAATTGGACAAGTCAGCCAAAAATATCTCTGAAGATGAAATTACCAAAATGCCCTCCGTTTGGCTTAACAGACTAAAATTGTTTGTACCGATTGAAAAATTTTTCTACCTTTTCTTGGCATTCTAATGCCATAGAAATCTCAATGACTCTTCTTTGGAGTCCCAAAAATTATTTTATGAATTTTCTCTAGGGTTTAGGGCTCCTAGTTGCGAGGACCGCAACTTCTCACTAGGTTACCCATCGCTAGGGCACTGGCTCATTTAACTTGATTGTATTTTATTTCTAAAATTTTTCCTAAATTTTTCTTATTAATATTTGAGTTAATTATGGTTCCTCACTTTAGTTTAAATATTTTTTCAGACGTTTTAGCTGTCCGGACTGACACCGGTCACCGGAATAGTAGAATGTACGGAATTGCTACAGTGAGGGTGTTACAATAACTTTCTACTCCTAGACATTCCAGAAGATTTTTTGATAAAAAGGAAAATAGAGCATGACTTTGTTTTCTTTAAGTTTTTTTACGGGGCCATTGAAAATATAAGAAACAAGAGCACAACGTGGTGTTTGTAACACCCCTATGTTTGGTAGTGCATTCTACTATTTCGATGATCAGTGTCTATCCAGATAGCTAGGATGCCTAGAACTATATTTAAATGTTAGTGAAGAGACATAAAATAATAAAATACAAGAAATGAAAATACAAGAAAAATAAAGGAAAAATAATAGTAAGGAAATGTGACTAAGTTAAATGAGCCGAACCCGTAGCGATGGGTGACCGCACCCGGAAGTTACGGCGTGGATCGTTGACTAGCCCTGGACCGCGGGGAACCCTAAAAAATATTTTTAAGACTTAAATAAATATCTATTGAAGTATAATTGACATTGAAAATGTTAAAGAAAAAAAATTAATAAGTTAGTATAAACGAAAAACAAAAATTAAATAAATCGGCGGTACAAGGAGTAAATCGGTGTTACCAAAAAAGTCCGAATTTAAATAAATCGGCGGTACAAGGGCATTTTGGTCATTTGACACCTAGAGTGGACTTTTGACTTAAATTTCCATTAAAATTAGTGGTATTACACTTTGAAAATGCCATAAAAACAAAAAATATTACATATAATGCAATTAAAAGAATTATGAGGGTATTGGTGCAATTATGAAAACCTTAACTTATTATAATGTTTAAAGAGTTAGTGGAGGATTTAGTGGGATATATAAGCACTAAGGATAATGAACCAGCCACTTCACCCATCATTTTCATCATCTTCATTCTATTTTGCTGAAGTTATTTCTCTCCTAAAATCACCATGGACGCCCACCACGCATGAGCTCCAATCCATCATTTCAAGCCATAATTTCTTCACTTGTTCTTCATTAAAGTTGCTCTACATAGCTTGGGCAGTATTTAGGCAGCAAAAGGAAGCAAGATTGGTGAGGTTTGATCAAGCTTCGCAAAAGGTTAGTGCTAGTTTTCCTTACCTCACTTAATTAAACTTTGTACTAAGGTTGAGATGAGTTGAATTATTGAAAAATTGGAAGAATTGGATGAATATTTAATGGTGATTGAATTCGGCAGCCATGGAACCTAAAGAGGTTTGAATTATCTTTACATGTATTTGATGGGAAATGATATTGATTAAGGTAATTAGAGGTCCTAGCAAATTAACTTTATGTGTATGTTGAGATTGAGTAATTGAATTAGGAGTTTGAAAGAATTGTTGAAGACCTTGGATAATTGTTGAATTGGGGCAGCCTTGAGAAGCATGAAAATGGTTAATTTATGCATATAATTGTTGATTAATGATGCTCAATTTATGTGATTATAAGTTGTAGAATTTAATTGTAAGAGTACATGTGAGGTTGACAATGTGAAAGTGGGTTTTGAACAATTTTTGAAGACTTGGACAATTGAGCTTGAAATTGGTAGCCTATAATGTTATGAAATTATATGTGATTTTATGTAATATATTGATGAGATGTGATGGTATTAAATTGTGGGCAGCATGTGTAGTTGATATTGAGGTATGAGTATATGGATGTGTATGTGTAATATTGATATTTAGGTATGTTAAATTTTGGTGGAAGTGAATGTTAAGCTTGAATGGTATATTGTGTGCATTGAGCACTTGAGTGTTCTACCCAAAAATACTTGCTGGAATTGTGTATAATATATATAGAAGTGCCATGATTAAATGTTGAAGTATTGGGAGGAGGAGGATTGTCAAAATTGGAAGTGTAATATTCAAATACAGGTTGTGTATGTGGGCAGCACATAAATTAGGTTATAAGTGTAAAACTGTGAACCCAATTGGTATGAGGCCAATGGGGGGTGAAACTAGACACCAAATAGGCCAACTTTCTTGTAGAAATGTTGCCAAAATTCTGCTTAGAAACTAACCTTAAAAATGACCAAATCCAGAATGGCAACCTTGCAAACCCAGATTTTTGACCATATGAACAGTAGTAATTAGGATGACCATAAATCACTCAAAAAAGGTCCAATTGACCTGAAATTTTTACCATGGATAGCGTAGATATAGAGCTACAATTCTTATGAAGACATCAAAGCCCAGAAATGGCCAGAACTAAGTCAAATTGCTTGCACAAGTTCGGGTACCAAAACTGCCAGAACTAAAAGTGACCTAAAATTTACCAAATTTTGCACTAAAGGTGCAATCTGTCCAGCTTTAGTAAATTGACCATATCTTGGTCTATACAACTCAGAATGACCTGAAATTTTGCCTCGAGTGCAATAAGACATAGAGCTACAATTTTGCTTCTTTGACCAGAAGCTAAAAACTAAGAGAAATAGGACTTTAAGCTAGACCAATCTAGCACACAAAAATTGAGAACTTGACATTTACATACAATGATGCTTGAAATAATTTGGCAATGAATGCCAGTTTGTAAAAATGGTAAATTGCACTATATTGATAGCATATTGAAATGCAAAATGTGACATATTGGTAACATTAAACCTAATTCACCTAGAGTGCATCAAGGGTCAACATTATAGGTTGACTAATGAAAGGAGTAGTATCAATAAAATTTAATTATGGAACCTTATGATTAGAAACAATTTAAATGATTACTGAAATGTTAGTAGTATGCCCTAGAGCAAATCATTTAGTATGTATCTTGTACATATTTTTATTAATAAAAGGCATTTTCACTTTTTCGTTTACATAATATATTTATGTGTAATATAAAAGGTCCATTGATATTTTATTAGAAATATTATTCTTAAGTTGTTAAGAATATGAGTGACAATATTCCCAGCACAAAGTATCATAAATAGGTTCACAATTGAGGATACTTCATAATAAGGACATGACTTATCCAGAAAGATTGTATTAATGTTTGTTCCTAAGTTATTTATATGAGATTTAAATAAGATGGAATGGTGAGTCTCATGCCATATAACAAACATGATAGGCACTTATAAATGATAAGCAGGCCGAACCAGTGACACTTATGACAAGCACATGGAGTTTACTCTTGTCAATGTTTTGTCATAAATCATATCAGTGCATATAATCTTTAGACCTGAGATAGCACAGTTATCTTGTATATAGGTAGTTTGAGTTTGATACTGCTTTCATACTTGTACTATGTATGGGTATATGGGCATGTGTTGGCTCCTACTAGTTATATATGGAGGTAGGTGTTGATCAAGATGGAATCTGTTCCTCTAAGTAAATAGAGATAAAATCCTATGTTCATTTAATTGTTCTTGATGTTTCAAGTTCTGGCAGACAGATAGATTTATTGAGAAAGAGTTTGGATGAGAAAATCTTTTTAATCAAGAACTGGAATTAAAAGAGAACATAATATTCATAGCAAATGGAGTTTGACATAAACCATGACTCCAGCTTGAGTTGGGATTTTGTAACAGAGAGATTCTAGTGTATGGTAACATATGATTATAGGTTCATTTAAGGTAAACCTTATTAGTAATTGGGTGGCCATGGCATGCTATGCTAGGTGTTAATCATGGTCTATGAGGTGCATAAAATGATTTAGAGAAATCATTTATGGTAAGAAAGAGTTCTGATGATATTAAGAGTTGATATCATGTCTCATTGCCAATTAGTGATGAGCCTAGTAAGTCACACACATACACAAGTTATCACCTATTTAAATATGATTTAATTAATTAATTAAAGAGTTTAATTGATTAATTAAATAGGTTTGGTTTGCAATTAAATTGCAAAGTCCCTAGCATGACTTGAAACCAAATCTAGATTATTGGATGTGTAATATAAATTAAATTTATATTTAAAGTGTTTAAATATGAATTTAATTAATGAGAAATTAATTAATAGAGATTAATTAATTAATTTATATTTGATTATAAATTAATTAGAAGAAGAAAAATAATTATTTTGGGTTAAGAACTCAAAATTAAGACACAGGGGCATTTTGGTCATTTCACAGTGTGACACGTCGCACCATGAGATGGTGACACATGGGATTACACATAAGCTTGCCAAATGTTTTTTTAATCATGTAAGATGATTAAAATCAAGATTAAATATAGGTTTGACACTTGGCACAATGTGATTGGGTCACTTAAACCTAGAGCTAATCAAAAGGTGACATGTGGCAAGGGTTTAATGTGTCAACCTAGCTATTTAAGTGTTGTTATGAAAAGAAAAGCAGCCAGCAGCCACTCCTCTCCTTTGTCACTCCACTTTGAGGTTTTTCATCTATTCTTCTTCATCTCTCATCAATTCAAAGAGATTAGCCATCAATCTCTTGAATTAAGATCACTAGAAATTATTTCTAGTGTCCTGTTTACATCTCTAATCTCTTAAAAGGCAGAACTTGAATTTCTAATTAATAGAAAAAGCTTTAGAAGCTGTTCAAGGGCTGCCATAGGTGTTCTTGGTGTGGACAAGCTAGAGGGACAACATCTGGTGTCCTGAAGATGAATCTCAAAGGCGCAGACACGTTACAGTGCATCAAGAGGTTAGTGTAATCGTTCTTGATTTAATCTAGGGTTCTAAAATTAATCTGATTAATTTTAAAATCTTAAATGGCTAATACAGATCCAAAAACATATTAAAAGAGTTTTAATATGTTGTTTATCATTGAAATCAAATAGATAAAAATAAATCTTGCATGATGCATGTGACCCTAGGTGAAAATTTTTGAATTCAATGGTATAAACTTGTGTTTTTTCACGCTTCCGTTCCTTCATGAAACACTTTAAATTATGTGTTTTAGTTGAAAAGGACATTGAGAAGTATAAGGGACATTTAGTCAAGGCCTAGAGGTGACTCAAATCAGGTCTGTGCATAATACTTTTTATATTCACTACTTTTATCAGAAAATTTACTTGGAGAAATGAGTTATGAATAGTTTTTTATTGTTTTGGCTTTGGGAATATTATTTGGAAATTATTGTGTTGCGTACTCTACAAATGGAAATTTTGAGAAAAAAATGTGATTTGTGGTTTATTTAAAATATTGTGATTTGGAATTATTTTGATTCACACTTGGCATGACAATATTACTATGTTCCTCCCCCACTCGTAAGGTTGAGTTTGATATTTGATTATATTCCTCCCTCTCTGGCTTGCTAGTCTGAGGTGAGTTTGGACAAGTACTCATTAGCTAGCTAGCCACCTCCCTCATTGATTTCGATTAGTGAGGTGAGTTTGCATTGTCATGGTGTACAACATGACATGTTTGGAAATGTTTTTGTCATGACCTAAGTTGTGTTATTAATTGGCAACACTGTGTTATTCAATTGTTTGATCAAATTTGTGTTATGTGAGCTTTGAAAAATTGTGAATTGTTTGAATTGTAAATTGTCAATAAAAGTTTTATATACCGCATTTTAAATTGTTATTGTGCACCATTGAGTAAATTTTACTCAGCGATAGCTTTTTCATTACTTTTGCAAGTAGACAGATGGACAGAGCAGTAGAGTAGGCTACTTGTGCTACATTTTGAGATTTCGCCGGTATATTGAGTATACCATATTTTATAGTTTTTGTTGTAATGTATGTGCTCTATATGTATATATTGTACTTGGTCTTGAGCAGTTGTAAACTAAAATTGTAAACTATTTTGGCCTGTAAAAATATTGTGACATATTTGTCTTATCTCAGCTTTTGAAAACACTGGAAAACTGATGTTGAACTGAGTTGATAAATGTTAAGAAATTTATTGTGTTGAACTAATATTGGAGTTGGGATTGAACAAATTATTAGAAGTGCTTTTTATGGGTTTTTGAAGAACTGCTTTATTAAAAATACAGATGGCACTCTACCAAAATTTTTACAGAAATCACTGATACTTAGATTTGTTAATTGTTTTCACTTCAGTTAAAAATATTTTAATACCTGTCAATAGTGCTCACCACTGTAAAAAGAAATAAGAAAAGGTTTAAAATCCCTTATAGTGTATTTAATGGGTTATCAGTAGACGAAGTTAATAATTCATTAGGTATACTACGGGATCATGTTATGCCTTACGGAGGGATAGGGTGTGACAATGTTCCTTCAAGTTGTATTCTTTGGCTACAACAAGAAGAACTTGTTCTTTTTTGGGTGGTTTAAATCTAAGTGAAATATTGGCATAACAAGGTCCTCTTTCTTTGGTAATTTCTTTCTCAAATATTTTTTGTGGAAAATGAAGGAGCGGAAGCGATAGAGTTGGGCAATTAGGTAAATTTAATTTTAATGAACTAAGGTATCATGCATCACATGCAATCAATTTCATTTCTATGTTAACAATTAACATGCCCAACATATGGTTACAACCTTTGTAACCCTAATTGTCCTTTAAGCTTATTTAGCCATTAAAAAACTTAAGATTAGGAACAACCCTAAAATACTTAAACATAGGTTTAGGGATTTCTTAGCCAATGGGGCGTAGAATCAAATTACATCCTTTGCGAAGCTAAATCTCCAATTGTAGATCCTTTAGTCCATCCATATGAACCATGTGGTCTTGATTACCCAACCTTAGAACATAAGCTCTCCCTTTGTGTGTCTCTCTTGGTCGGCCACCAAAACAAGGAAAAGAAGTTCAACCTTTGAGTGTTTGTATGAGTCAGTAGAGAAACAATTTCTCTACCTTCAAATCTCAAGGTAAAAACTTCTAATGTTTTCGAGATTGAAAGAAGAAAAAGGAAGAAGAAGAATTTGCTCTTAGCTAAAGAGAAAAAGAAAAAGAAGAAGATACTTTCTCTCTCTTCAAAAGAACTCCCTATCTTCTTTTCATGTGAGTTGGCTTTTATAGTTTAGGGATATGGGAATCCTAAACTTGGTGGATTCTATCAAGTTTAGAGATTTCTAACCCCTAAACTTGATTAGTGGAGATTAGTTGTTTTCCACTCAAGAAAACAACCTTTACATATGTTTTTTCTCATCCAATCATATTGATGAGTTGTCACCATCACATGGTGCCACTTGTCATCTCATGTCATGTCATTATCAAGCCACTAAATCACATTTTTCTCATGGCTTCTTAAGCCATATTAGCCAAATTAATTCTTCCTACACTATAATTTATATCTAATATAAATCATATCAAAATTAAACACCTTTAATTATATAAACTATTTAACAACTAAATACAAATTATTTTTCTTCTTATTACCCAATTCTTTGAATTTAGTTTCAAGTCATGCTAAGGACTTTACAATCTAATTACAAACTAAACGTATTAATTTAATTAATCAATTGAACCATTTAATTAACTAATCAAATTAATTATATCTTGATCATATTGTTCTATTATGTGTAACTTTCTAAGTTTATGACTAATTAGCAATGAGAATATGATATTAACTCTTTAATATCATTGGAACTCTATCCATACCTAGAGTAAAATTTTTTTTCCACTCTTGGTTCTCATAAATCATGATGAACACCTGGTATAGCGTTCTATGACTACAAAATTAGTGATGAGTGAAATTCATTCCATTCCTTAGAACCTTGATCACACATACCATGCACTAAAGTCTCTTTATTGCAAAGTCCCAATCCTAGTTAGGGTCATGGTATATGCCAAACCCTAATTGCTTTGGATCATATGTTCTCATCGAAATTCTAATTCTTGATTAATATGACTCTAACACTCCCTTACCCGATCTACAGTGTAGCCGAGCAAAGGAATGCCACATCCTATAATGGAGCACCTAGTCTTATATTATTTCATTTCCTTGCCACATTGAGTCTGTTATAATTCAGTTTAGAATTATTTTTTAGAGAAACTGCGAGAGTCTCCCCTCTTTTATTGATATTTTCCTTGTTAAAATATTTACTTGTATATTTCAATGGAATAATCTCAATTTTATAACTGCTTAATCTCATAAATCATACATCCTTATCAATTACATCCATTCCATACATGAACTTCTTCACTGCATTAATTTACAGAATGTACATATTTTACCTAACTTTTGTATCTCTCAAAATTTAATTACAAACTTTATATTAAATTACAACATACAAAATATAAATTCTTATGGATCTGTGGACCCTACCAAATTGATGTGCTGCGGTGACATCAATTCCTACTGCAGATCTATCGTTAAAATCCCAGTCCAATATCTACGGGGTCTTATCTCTAGTACCTACACAAGGAATAACCATCGCGCTAAGCATTTCTGCATAGTGGTGCAATAATATAATAAAATGCAATATATATAAATTAAATTAGCTAACATGCTGTGTAGAGTAAGCATAATTTACATATGAGTTTTTATAAAATAATTTGATAGTAATGTGGGTTTTATAATGTCAAATGTTTATGATCTCTACATACATTTACTATGTAATAAATTCTGGGTACTTTCCATATTTTCATGATCTTTGGAATCATTACTTTTAGAGGATCTTTACCTTTCTTTACTTTATTGTACAACTTTCTTACTTACTTTCGGTGCCCTAAGTAACCTCTAACAAATTGTTAAGACTGGATACGCGGGTATACTGGCACTGGACATGAAGGCAGTTTTGGAAAGCATGGTTAGGGCCTTAGAAGTTGGATTTCAAAAATTTTATAGGATTTCATGCAAACATATAAGTGTATTATGATCCTAGCCAAAAACTACTGCCCTAAAGCATGTCAAAACACTCTTTTAACATGCGTTTGTGATTCATTTGCCATTAAGGATTGAGGTTTAACAATTATGTCACACCCTACCCCTCCGTAAGGCATAACATGATCCTGTAGTATACCTAATGAATTACCAAACTTCATTTACTGATAATCTATTAAATACACTAGAAGGGATTTTAAACCTGTTCTTATTTCTTTTTATACTGGTGAGCACTTTTGATAGGTGTTAAAATTTTTTTTAACTGAAGTGAAATCAAAAAACAAATTTGAGTATAAATAATTTTTATAAAAATTTTGGCAGAGTTCCATCTTTATTTTGAATAAAACAATTCTTTAAAAACTTGAAAAAAGCACTTCCAATATATTTATTCAATCCCAACTCCAGTATGGTTCAACACAAATCAATTTCTCAACATTTGTCAAACTCAATTCAACATCAATTTTCAATATTTCCAAAGATAGACCACAAAATGACTGAGTAGTTCAAAAGCTGAGATAAGAAGTAAATATATTACAACTTTAGTTTACAACTGCTCAAGACCAAGTACAATATATACATATAGTGCACATACATTATAACAAAAATTACAAAAATATGGTATACTCAATATACCCGGCAGAATCTCAAAATGTAGCATAAGCAGCCTACTCTGCTGCTCTGTCTATCTGTCTACCTGCGACAGCAATGAAAAAGTTATCACTGAGCTAACGTCTCAGTGGTGCACAACATAAAGAAAATGCAATTTAAAACCATAAACCTTAAATCATATAAATTGTGGATACTTAAAATCATAGTTAAATTCAAAAGACAGAGAATGTCATAAAGAATTAAACTCCATTTCACAATATCACAATAAATATTAATAAATCACACACAAAGCTTAATCATGTTCCCAAAGTCCAATTCGTCCCAAAAGCCGATGGCTAGTGAGAAATAACATAGCTAGCTAGCAATTATGTCAGTACTCATCCTATTCGTCCTCAACTGACACACACCTCAACACTTCAGTCAAAGAGGGAATTCAAAGCCAATTCGTCCCACTAGACAAGCTAGTGAGGAATTCAATCAAATATACATGAAAGCTGTGGCTTCAAACCATTTGCAATATTTTTCAATCAATAAGTATCCATCAAATATCATTCAAACAAAATTTTTCACAATTTAAGCAATAACATACAAATTGTCATAATTTATTTCAAGTGAAAATTCAAAAGAAATAATTGTTATGCACAAACCTCTGATAAATGCCTCTTGGCCTTGACTCAGTGGTTCCTTCTCCTTCTCTAAGTCTTTGCTAATTGAAACACACAATTTGAAGTGTTTCAGAACTCTTTTAAATTATTTCTAATAATAAAGTTCAATAATTAAATTTATTTAATACTATTGCTTTCCTTAGTTAACCTATAATGTTGACCTTTGATGCACTCTAGGTGAATTAATTTTAATGTTACCAATATGTCATATTTTATAGTCCTTTAGTGTTGGTATATGTTACCAATTTCATTTTCAAGTGTTTTGCATTTTATTGCAGTTTATTAGATTTCAGTATGCTGTTTTGACTTAACCGGATGACCTAGTTCCCTCGATTTTCAGGTTCTGGTCAAAATTACTAACTTGTAGGTCTATGTCTTAGCAAACTTTTTCCACAAATTTTAGGTTATTTGGAGTTTACTAGACCAAGTTATGGTCATTTTACTATTGCTGGACAGATTGCAGTAAAATGGCAAACTTATGTCATTTTTAGGTCATTTTTGGTTCTGGCAGTTTTTATACCCTAACTTATGCAAGCATTTTGACTTGCTTATGGTCATTTCTGAGTTTTGGTGTCTTCATAAGAGTTATAGCCCTATGTCTAAGCTTTCCATGGTATAAATTTCAAATCATTTGGACTTGTTTTGGGTGAGTTATGGCCAACATACTGACTGCTGTTCAAATGGTCAATTTTTCAGGTTTGCAAAGTCACTAATCCGGATTTGGTCAATTCTCATGTCACTGTTTGGAAAGAATTTAAGTAGGCTTTCTTCATGAAAGTTGACACATTTTGTGCCTAGTTTCACCTACAATTATCGTCATACCAATTGGAGTCACACACTTAGGGTTATAGGCTCATTTGCATACTGCCCTTTACATGCCTCTCAAACACCAATCCAAACACACATTAACCTTGTTATAAGTTCACTTCTCTACCAAATTCTGAATTAGTACTAGCCATAATCACTCAACACATCACATTTAGGTCAACTTGGGTAGAATATAACAACTTCACAATATACCAAATGAAATCATAATTCATAAAGTCCAAACCCAACAATATATACACATAAACACTCCTAATTATTACACATAACTTCCATCATCAAATTACACATTTATTCTCTACTAAATCATACACATATGCTGCCACTTTTAGTACCATAATTCAATAATCTTTTCATGAATTTAAACACTTCAAATCTTCATCATGAGGCTACCCAAGTAACAAATTCACATCAAACTTCCATTTTCAATTTATAACTTACAATTTAAACTATATACATGGAAATCAACTCCTATACATTTAAGCACTTAAATCAATACCTCAAACTACCATTTACATGTAGAAACAATTCATTAACCTTGATATTCCATGGCTGCCAAAAAAAGTACCTTCCAATAACTCATTAAAACTTCAAAGTTTCTCCATAAATCAACTCACCACAACACCCACACAAGCTTTAACAAAGAAAGGATGAAGAAATGGACATGTACCTCAAGTGGAACTTGTCAAACCTCTTCAAATCTCTCCCTTCTTGCTCCCAAAATGTTGCCCAAGGTGTATACTCCAACTTTAATGAAGAACTCTTGAGGAAATGGTGGCTTAAAGATGGTGGATTGGCCATTGCATGTGGACGGCCATGGGAGAGTTAGGAGAGTAAGCTTGGTTTCGGCAATGAAAAAGAAAAATGAAGAAGAAAGTGACTTAGTGGAGATGGCTGTCCACTTAAGTGGAAATATCTCCCACTAATCCTCCACTAACATTTATTTAATTCATTTTATTGGTTAAAGTTTAATTATTTAATTTATATCCCATTTCTTTCATTATTTAAATTATGTACCACCATTTTAATTTTCATGATATTTTCAAAGTTTAATTGCATTTATTTTTAATGGACATTTAGGTCAAAAGATAACTCAGGGTGTCAAATGACCATAATGCCCCTATTCGTGTTGTATTCCTGATTTTTCAGTAACACCAAATTTTGTTGATTTCTCGATTTTTCATTTTTCTTTGTACTAATTAATTAATTTTTCTTTGACATTTTTAATGTCATTTATACTTTAATAGATGTTTATTTAAGTCTTAAAAATATTTTTCATGGTTCCCCGTGATCCAGGGCTAATCAACGATCCACGTCGCCACTTCCCGGTGCAGTCACCCATCGTTACGGTTTTTGACTCGTTTAACTTAGTTACATTTTCTCTCTTTTATTTTTCCTTTATTTTTATTGTATTTTCCTCTATTGTATTTCATTATTTCATGTCTCCTCACTAACATTTAAGTGTAGTTCTAAGCATTCTAGCTGTCCGGACAGACACTAGTCCTCGAAACAATATAACGCACTATCGAACATAGGGGTATTACAAATTAAACCTAGAAAACCCTAACTATAATAGGGATTAGAGACATATAACCTGATAGGGCGCAGAATCATACTTCTTGCTTCTTTTGGTAGTCTCCAAGAGCACCACTTGTTGCTCCTCTAGCTTGTCCACCACAAGCCACCACCAAAATCACCTTTGACAATCTAAATCCTCTCTTAGGCCTTTGCCAACCACTAACTATTAGGGTGTTTGCTTTAGGTGATTTATATTAGATGTACCTTACCAGAAACAATTTCTAGTAATTTTTTGATTCAAAGAAAACAAGCTTTTCTTTTAGAATCAATGGAGGAAATACAAGAAGAAGGAGAGTGAGAGGAGTTGCCGTCCAACCTTAGTTAAGAAAGAAGAAGATAGGTTTTCTTCTTGTCTTTCATTTATATACAATATACAAAAATCATTAAATGGTTGCCACATGTCACCATCCTATTCAATCTTGCTTTTAAGTTGTCTTAATCCCATTAATCCACTTGTTAAGACAAGATTAAATCATTAAATGTCATCTTCCATCACATGGAAGACAAATGACACACATCAATAGGTGCCTCATGTCACCATCTCATGGAGCCATGTGTCACCTTGTAAAATTATCATTTTGCCCTTGTATTGAATTTTGAGTTCTCAACCCAAAATAGTAATTTCTCTCTCAAATTAATTTATATCACATATAAATTAATTAATTAATTAATCTCCATTAATTAATCTTACAATTGAATTCATATTTTAAACTCTTTAAATATAAATTCAACTTTCATCATGCATCCAATATTCAAGATTTGGTATCAAACTAAAACCACCCATATAAGAGACAACCGTGTCATCTCAGGTCTAAGAATTATATGCACTAGTATGACACAGATAACATTTTACTAACTTGATTAAATGCCATGTTCATGTTATCTGAATGTCACAAGTTTGACCTACTTATCTCATAAGTGCCCACTATATTTATCCCGATATCTCATATCAGATGGCATGAGGCTCACCATTCCATATTCTGTAACACCCCTATGTTCGGTAGTGCGTTCTACTGTTCCGGTGATCAGTGTCTGTCAAGACAACTAGGATGCCTGGAACTATACTTAGATGTTAGTGAGAAGACATAAAATAATGAAATACAAGAAAGGGAAATACAAGAAAAATAAAGGAAAAATAATAGCAATGAAATGTAACCAAGTTAGACGAGCCGAAAACCGTAGCGATTAGTGACCGCACCGGGAAGTTGCGGCGTGGACTGTTGACTAGCCTTGGACCATGGGGAACCCTAAAAATATTTTTAAGACTTAAATAAACATCTATTGAAGTATAAATGTCATTAGAAATATCAAAGAAAAATTAATTAATTAGTACAAAGAAAAACGAGAAATCGAGAAAACGTCAAAACTCGATGTTACTGAAAAATTGGGAATGCAACCCAAATAGGGGCATTGTGGTCATTTGACATCTCGAGTTGTCTTTTGACCTAAATTTCCATTAAAAATAAATGATATTAAACTTTGAAAATATCATGAAAATTAAAAGAGTGGTACCTAATATAATTAGTGAAAGTGTGGTGGCCAAATTACAAAATTTGGAAACTTTAAATAAACAATTATTATAAGTTAATTAGTGCTCTACTAAAATTGCATTTGGGGCACCAAAAAACTAAAGTGGGGCAGGTGTAGAGCCATTTATCTTCTTCTTCCTCATCACCTTCAGTTTGGCCGAATTCCATGTTCCATGAGAATCCTCCATCGCCGTCCACACTCCAAGCTTGAATCCACCATGATTAAACCATAAAAACCTCAAGTCTCTTCATTAAACTTAGCCTACACACCTTGGGCAGCACTTAGGGAATAAGAAAGAAGGAATTTGGTGGAGTTTTGAGGAAGTACAAAAGAGGTAAGTGGGTGTTTTCATTTCTTGCTTCATTAAAATTATAACTAAGGTTGTGGTTGTTTGATTTATGGAAGAAGTTTTGAGTTTTGATGAGTTAGGGTGCTACTCCATTTCGGCAGCCATGGGAGTTCATCATGTATAGCTTGTTTTTGCATGTAAATGATAGTTTGAGATGTTAAATTAAGTGCTTATATGTATTGAAGTTGATTCCCATGTATAAAGTTTGAATAGTGAGCTTGAAAAGTGAAAATGGAAGTTTGATGTGAATGTGTTACTTGGGCAGCCTCATAATGGAAATGGGTAGTGTTTAAGTTCATGAAATGTTGTTGAAGTATTGTACAAAAAATGGCAGCATGTGTATGTGGAATAGTAGTGATAAGGCATGTAATTTGATGATGGAAGTATGTGTAATAATTAGAAGTATTTATGTGTATATATTGTTGGGTTTGAACTTTGTGAATTATGAGTGCAAATAGGTGCATTGTGAAATTGTTATATTCTGTCCAGGTTGACCTATAATGTAAAGAATTGAATGGTTATGGTTAGTGCCAAATGCAGAATGGTATGGAGAAGTGAAGATGTAGTTGGTAAATATGTGTTTGGTTTGGTGTTTGAAAGGCATGTAGAGGGCAGTGTGCAAATGAGCCTATAACCCTAAGTGTGTGACTCCAATTGGTATGAGGCCAATTGAAGGTGAAACTAGGCACAAAATGTGCCAACTTTCAGGAAGAAAGCTTACTTAAATTCTATCCAAAAAGTGACTTGAGAAATGACCAAATCCGGATTAGTGACTTGAAAACCTGAAAATTGACTATTTGGACAACAGTTAGTGTTTTGGCCATACTCACTCAAAACAGGTCCAAATGACCTGAAATTTGTACATGGATAGATTAGACATAGAGATAAAACTCTTATGAAGACACCAAAACCCAAAAATGACCATAAGCAAGTCAAAATGCTTGCACAAGTTCAAGTATAAAAACTGCCAGAACCAGAAATGACCTAAGTTTGCCATTTTAGTGCCATCTGACCAGCAATAGTAAAATGACCATAACTTAGTCTAGAAAACTCCAAATGACCTAATATTTATGGCAAAAGTTCACTAAGACATAGACCTGCAAGTTTGTAAGTCAAACCAGAACCCGAAAATCGAGGGAACTAGGTTATCCAGCTAGGTCAAAATAGCATACCAAAATCCGATAAATTGCAATAAAATGCAATACACTTAAAAATGGAATTGGTAACTTATACCAACACTAAAGGACTATAAAATGTGATATATTGGTAACATTAAATTTAATTCACCTAGAGTGCATCAGAGGTCAATATTATAGGTTGACTAAGGAGAGCAATAATATTAAATAAATTAATTATTGAACCTTGTTGTTAGAGACAGTTTAAATGAGTACTGAAACACTTTGAATTGTGTGTTTCAGTTAGCAAAGACTCAGGGAAGGGGAAGGAAACACTGAGCCAGGGCCAAGAGATTATACTTTAGAGGTTTGTGCACAACAGTTATTTCTTTTGAATTTTTCAATTGAAATAAATTATGACTATTTGTATGTTATTGTTTTAAATTGAGGAAATTTGTTTGAATAGAAATTTGATGGACACTTATTGCTTGAAAAATATTTTGAAACCACAGCTATCATGTATATGTAATTGAATTCCTCGCTAGCTTGTCTAGTGGGACGAATTGACTTTGAATTCCCTCTCTGACTGAAGTGTTGAGGTGTGTGTCAGTTGAGGACGAATAGGATGAGTACTCATTTATTTGCTAGCTAGCTATGTTATTCCTCACTAGCCATCGGCTTTTGGGACGAATTGGACTATGGAATCATGATTAAGCTGTGTGTGTGATTTATTGATATTTATTGTGATATTGTGAAATGAAGTTTAATTCTTTATGATATTCACTGTCTTTTGAATTTAACTATGATTTTAAGTATCCACAGTTCATATGATTTATGGTTTATGGTTTTAAATTGTATTTTCTTAATGTTGTGCAACACTGAGACATTGGCTCAGCGATAGCCTTTTCATTACTGTCGCAGGTAGACAGACGGACAGAGCAGCAGAGTAGGCTACTTGTGCTACATTTTGAGATTTCACAGGGTATATTGAGTATACCATATTTTTGTAGTTTTTGTTGTAATGTATGTACACTGTGTGTATATATTGTACTTGGTCTTGAGCGGTTGTAAACTAAAATTGTAAATTATTTTGGCCTGTAAAAATATTGTAATATATTTCTCTTATCTCAGTTTTTGAAAACACTAGAAAATTGATGTTGAATTGAGTTGACAAATATTGAGAAATTTATTGTGTTAAACTATTATTGGAGTTTGGGATTGAAGAGATATATTGGAAGTGCTTTTTGTTAATAGTATGCCCTAGAGCATATCATTTAGTATGTATCTTGTACATATTTTTATTAATAAAGGGCATTTTCACTTTTCCGTTTACATAATATATTTATGTGTAATAGAAAAGGTCCATTGATATTTTGTTAGAAATATTATTCTTAAGTTGTTAAGAATATGAGTGACAATATTTCTAGCACAAAGTATCATAAATAGGTTCACAATCGAGGATACTTCATAATAAGGACATGACTTATCCAGAAAGATTGTATTCATGTTTGTTCCCAAGTTATTTATATGAGATATAAATAAGATGGAATGGTGAGTCTCATGCCATATAACAAACATGATAGGCACTTATAAATGATAAGTAGGCCGAACCAGTGACACTTATGACAAGCACATAGAGTTTACTTTTGTCAATGTTTTGTCATAAATCATATGAGTGCATATAATCTTTAGACCTGAGATAGCACAGTTATCTTGTATATAGGTAGTTTGAGTTTGATACTGCTTTCATACTTGTACTATGTATGGGTATATGGGCATGTGTTGGCTCCTACTAGTTATATATGGAGGTAGGTGTTGATCAAGATGGAATCTGTTCCTCTAAGTAAATAGAGATAAAATCCTATGTTCATTTAATTGTTCTTGATGTTTCAAGTTCCTAGCCAGGACAGATAGATTTATTCGAGAAAGAGTTTACGATGAGAAAATCTTTTTAATCAAGAACTGGAATTAAAAGAGAACATAATATTCATAGCAAATGGAGTTTGACATAAACCATGACTCCAGCTTGAGTTGGGATTTTGTAACAGAGAGATTCTAGTGCATGGTAACATATGATTACAAGTTCATTTAAGGTAAACCTTATTAGTAATTGGGTGGCCATGGCATGCTATGCTAGGTGTTAACCATGGTCTATGAGGTTCATAAAATGTTTTTGAGAAATCATTTATGGTAAGAAAGAGTTCTGATGATATTAAGAGTTGATATCATGTCTCATTGCCAATTAGTGATGAGCCTAGTAAGTCACACACATACACAAGTTATCACCTATTTAAATATGATTTAATTAATTAATTAAAGAGTTTAATTGATTAATTAAATAGGTTTGATTTGCAATTAAATTGCAAAGTCCCTAGCATGACTTGAAACCAAATCTAGATTATTGGATGTATAGTATAAGTTAAATTTATATTTAAAGTGTTTAAATATGAATTTAATTCATGAAAAATTAATTAATAGAGATTAATTAATTAATTTATATTTGATATAAATTAAGTAGAAGAAGAAAAATAATTATTTTGGGTTAAGAACTCAAAATTAAGACACAGGGGCATTTTGGTCATTTCACAGTGTGACATGTGACACCATGAGATGGTGACACATGGGATTACACATAAGCTTGCCAAATGTTTTTTAATCATGTAAGATGATTAAAATCAAGATTAAATATAGGTTTGACACTTGGCACAATGTGATTGGGTCACTTAAACCTAGAGCTAATCAAAGGGTGACATGTGGCAAGGGTTTAATGTGTTAACCTAGCTATTTAAGTGTTGTTATGAAAAGAAAAGCAACCAGCAGCCACTCCTCTCCTTTGTCACGCCACTTTGAGGCTTTTCATCTATTCTTCTTCATCTCTCATCAATTCAAAGAGATTAGCCATCAATCTCTTGAATTAAGAACACTAGAAATTGTTTTTAGTGTCCTGTTTATATCTCTAATCTCTTAAAAGGCAGAACTTGAATTTCTAATTAATAGAAAAAGCTTTAGAAGCTATTCAAGAGCTGCCATAGGTGTTCTTGGTGTGGACGAGCTAGAGGGAGAACATCTGGTGTCCTGAAGACGAATCTCAAAGGCGGACATTGCGATTGCATCAAGAGGTTAGTGTAATCGTTCTTGATTTAATCTAGGGTTCTAAAATTAATCTGATTAGTTTTAAAATCTTAAATGGCAAATACAGATCCAAAAACATATGAAAAGATTTTTAATATGTTGTTTATCATTGAAATCAAATAGATAAAATAAATCTTGCATGATGCATGTGACCCTAGGTGAAAATTTTTGAATTCAATGGTATAAACTTGTGTTTTTCACGCTTCCTTTCCTTCACTTTTTACAGGTTTTTGAAGAACTGTTTTATTAAAAATACAGATGGCACTCTGCCAAAATTTTTATAGTAATTATTGATACTCAAATTTGTTATTTGGTTTCACTTCAGTTAAAAATATTTTAACACCTGTCAAAAGTGCTCACCACTGTAAAAAGAAATAAGAAAAGGTTTAAAATCCCTTGTAGTGTATTTAATGGGTTATCAATAAATGAAGTTTGGTAATTCATTAGGTATACTACGAGATCATGTCACGCCTTACAGAGGGGTAGGGTGTGACATATTCATCAGTATCAGAGCTAGTTTTTAAATTTTATTTTCACCTGTAATTTGAATATTCTTTCTTCATAGTACAACTGCTCAATGTCATTGTTTGATACATAAAGTACATTACATTATAAATATGCACTAACAGGAAGAAATCTCCTTATGTTATTTGTTCAGGAGGTCTACGATCCTCAAATTGACTATAGAAGAAGGGGATCGTTCAGTCGATCAATCAATAGAGGCTAAGGTACAAGGGGATGCCCTAGCCCTACACAATGTGAGTGGATCGGCTTTTGACCCCTCGATTCATGATTTCTGCTTAGTTTGCTCAGCAGATGGCTACAATGTTCTAATAGATGGTTGGTAATATGCCTACTCAAGTCCCACTACAGACACCAGTGGTACAACCACAGTCTTCAGCTAGGCAGTATGACAAGTTGATTAAATATGGGGCCACTGAGTTCCAGGGGACAGTAGATCCTCTAGAGGCAGAACAATGGTTAAAGAGAAAGGATAGGGTGTTCAAGAAATTGCGTTGCATAGAGGAGCTCAGATTTGAGTATTCAGTATCACTAATACAGGGAGATGTATATGACTGGTGGAAAACCATTCCTCATAGTTTGGTGGAACCTCCAGTACTAACCTAGGATGAATTTTTGCGGGAGTTCAGACAAAAATATGTCCCAGATGCCTATGTGGACTAAAAGTTACAGGAGTTCTTAAGTTTGAAACAGGGAAGTAGGTCAGTGGCAGAATATGAAAGGGAGTTTTCCGCCTGAGCCATTATGCAGGAAGTCTCCTTTCTACCAGCAGGGAAAGATGTAAGAGGTTTGAAATCGGCTTGAAGCCTAGTATCAGATTACAGGTGGTTGGATTTAAACATACTAACTTCTCTGAGCTTATTTCTCAAGCACTGGAATTAGAAAGAATTGAGTCAGAAGTAGCCTTAGAAAAAAAGAAATCAGAGAAGACAGAAAAAAGAGAAGGAGGGGAAGTCAATAGATCAGAGTTCCAGTGGTCCTACTGGGAAGAGGAAGAACTTTGGGGGACACAATAAAGGTGGTAAAAAGTTTGATGGGGGAAGATTTTCAGGACAGAGACATCCTCCATCTGGTCAGCAAACTACCAGAAGTTCCTACTCTTCCCGTCAATGTGAAACTTATGGAAGAAACCATGGTGGGGTATGCTACAAAGCCACATGAGCCTATTATAAATGCGGAGGCACAAGACACTTTGCTAAAAACTACACCAGTGCTCGTAGAGTTAGGCCACCTCCTACTACTGTAGAAGAGTCAGTTCAGAATCTTGCCACCAGAAGCTCACAACCACCTAGCATAGGTAGAGGCAGGGGTAGAGGTAGTCCAGTAGGCAGCCAAGGCACGGTGAATCAATCAGAGCAAGGCAGTGCTCCAATTAGAGTCTACGCAATGAGACAGAGAGAAGAGGCATAGACATCTGATATTGTGGCTAGTACCTTCTGAACTTTTAATGAAGATGTGTTTGTGTTATTTGATCTGGGTTCTACCCATTCCTATGTGAGTACTAGCATAATTGATTGCATTGCTGTTTCGTGTGTGAAAATGGACTTTGAGGTGCTAGTAACAAGTCTGCTAGGACAAGAGGTCAGGGTTAATAGAATGTATAGGGACTGTCCTTTACTGATCCAAGGACATACTTTTCTGTCTAATCTCATTGAAATGCCCTTCAGAGATTATGATATCATCTTAGGCATGGATTGGATAGCTAGGCATCACGCTATGATTGACTATAGATTGAAGACAGTCACTTTTGGTCTCCCTCAGTACAGTGATGTGGTAATACATGGGGAGAGGCAACTATTTCCATCAAACATCATTTCGGCTGCACTAGCCAAAAAAATGATCAAAAAAGGGTGTGAAGCATACTTGGCACATATGGTAGACACCCAAGTGGGGAGTCCAGCATTGAGGGACATCCCTACAGTAAATGACTTTCCAGATGTGTTTCCTGATGAATTGCCAGGATTGCCTCCAGAGAGAGAAGTGCAGTTTGAGATTAATGTTATACCTAGTGTGGATCCAATCTCCATAACACCATACAGAATAGCACCAGCAGAATTGAAGAAGTTAAAAGTACAGTTGCAAGAACTACTTAAAAAGGGCTTCATCCGCCCTAGTGTGTCACCTTGGGGAGCACTAGTATTGTTTGTTAAGAAGAAAGATGGCACTCTCCGCTTATGTATTGACTACCGGCAGTTGAATAAGGTGACAATAAAGAACAGATATCCATTGCCTCGCATTGATGATCTGTTTGATCAGTTGAAGGGTGCAGCTGTATTCTCCAAAATTGATTTGCGATCTGATTATTATCAGTTGAAAGTGCAAGAGCAGAGTATTCCAAAAACTACTTTCAGAACTCGATATGGCCACTATGAGTTTCTAGTAATGCCATTCGGGTTAACTAATGCTCCAGCTGCTTTTATAGATCTGATGAACACTATCTTCAGACCATATCTCGACCAATTTGTAGTGGTGTTTATTGATGATATTTTAATATATTCGAGGAATGCCGAGGAGCATGATAGACATCTGTAGATTGTGTTGCAGACTTTAAGGGAGAAATAGTTATTCGCCAAATTGTCAAAATGTGAATTTTGGCTGAAAAAAATCTCTTTTTTGGGACATGTTGTATTAGCTGAAGGAATCAAGGTAGATTCCAGCAAGGTAGAAGCTATCCTTAATTGGAAGCCACCCAGGAATATCATAGAAATTCACAATTTTCTGGGTTTAGCTGGATATTACCGCCGGTTTGTGAAAGGGTTTTCTATGTTAGCTTCTCCACTGACCAAGCTGCTTCGAAAAAATATAAAATTTCAGTGGATAGATAAATGTCAGTTGAGTTTTGATGAGTTGAAGAGGTGTTTGACTGATGCTCCAGTCCTTACTTTACCAATCCTGGGTAAAGAATACACAGTTTATAGTGATGCTTCTCACAATGGGTTAGGCTGTGTACTGATGCAAGATCGGAATGTCATTGCTTATGCATCACGCCAGCTGAAACCGCATGAGAGGAACTACCCAACACATGATTTGGAGCTTGTAGCTATTGTTTTTGCTCTGAAGATTTGGAGACACCATTTGTATGGGGAGAAATGCTACATTTACACAAATCACAAGAGCTTGAAGTACTTGGGCACTCAGAAAGAATTGAACTTGAGGCAGAGGAGATGGTTAGAACTGATTAAAGACTATGATTGCTTAATAGACTATCAGCCAAGGAAAGCAAATGTGGTGGCTGACGCCTTAAGTCGTAAGACTATGGCAAGTCTCAGAGTTTCTTCTTTGTCCATGGTACATGAGTTGAAAGCACAGCATGCCAGTTTGGAGATTGATGATGAGGGACAGACAGTAGTTGCATGGCATGTACAGCCAGTGTTGATTGATCAAATCAGAATGGCTGCTCAGAATGATGAAAAATACCATAAGCTACTGAAAGAAGTCCAGCAGGGCAAGAAACCTGAATTCTCTGTGAGAGATGATGGTTTATTACTACATCAGGGTAGAATGTGCATTCCTAATGATGTAGAATTGAGACAGATCATTATGAGGGAAGCACATGAGTCTCCTTTTGCTATGCATCCTGGTCGAGCTAAAATGTACAGAGGGCTGAAAGAGCATTACTAGTGGATAGGTATGAAAAGGGATGTAGCTGATTTTGTCTCCAAATGCCTAATTTGTCAGCAAGTGAAGGCAGAACATCAAGTACTAGCAGGTTTGTTACATCCATTGCCAGTACCAGAGTGGAAATGGGAACGGATAACTATGGATTTTGTTATGGGACTTCCGAAGACACAGAATAGTCATGATGTAGTATGGGTTATAGTTGATAGACTGACCAAGTCTGCTCACTTTTTGCCAGTCCAGATGGACTATAGTTTGGAGAGATTGGCCAGATTGTACATAAATGAGATTGTAAAACTACATGGAGTGCCAGTATCGATTGTATCAGACAGGGATCCTAGGTTCACTTCTAGATTTTGAGGTAATCTTCAGAGAGCCCTAGGAAGTAAATTGAACTTCAGTATGGCATTCCACCCATAGACAGATGGCTAGTCTGAGAGAGTAATTTAGATATTGGAGGATATGCTACAAGCTTGTGTAATTGAGTGTGAAGGTAGTTGGGATATACACTTGCCTTTGATTGAGTTTGCTTATAACAATAGCTACCAATCAAGCATTGGGATGCTTGTGACACCCCTTACCCGTCTACAGTATATCTGAGTAAGATATGTCACACGGTGTACCGGAACACTCTATTTTATCTCAATCATTTTCATTTTCCTTAATTTACTTTTATCATAGTTTTGAATATAATTTATGAAATATAATTTATTTAAGTCATTTATTGAAATTATAATTTATTTGAGGTTCCGAAAATTTTATAGAAAATCCGTGATCAGGCTAAAAATGGAGAAAAAAGTTCTTCGGAACCTGTGAAAAACACTTCCAATAATCATATTCAATCATTCTCAAACTCCAATATCAAAATCTCAATATGTTTTTCAACAACATTTCCATTTCTCAATCATTCATCTCATGTAATAATCATGTAAAAGTCATAAATAAATATTCACTTTTCCATTCACAAACACAATTTCCATTATTTACATTAACATCAAAATACATTACATAAGTTTCAATTACACAAAAGAAAATAAAAGTTAGTTACAAAATACCAAAATGAAACCTAGTGTCCTACCAATGCACTGAAGATGGTGAGGTGACACGGACACTATGCAGAACTGCAGGAGGTCTCACCCAGCCTGTGTTCTATTGGGCTCTCGGTCAGTATCTCCAGAACCTACGCGTGGAAAAAGCAACACGCTAAGCAATAATGCTTAGTGGTGCCAACAATAAAATAAAAAGAAATAACAGGAAGTAAATATGCAGTGAATGTATTGGTGTCTTATTGTAAATAAATTTTCGATGAGTATTTGTAGTCTTACTTATTTTGTACTTGTTATATTCAATATTTCATTAAATTTATCCACTTTCATTTTTGCTTGCCCAAGTAACCTATACTGGACGATTGGACTAGATAAACGGGTAAACTGGCACTGGGTATCAAGTACCTTGGGCCGTCACACCATCGGTCACATATGTATCTCCCGGTGTGCAACAGAACAGCTAACAAGCTGTAATAACATCAGGCACAAGGCCAAATCTCAACACAATGTCAGAATGGCTAAAAGCCATGAAATCATAGAATGGTATAATGCCATGTGTAGTACTGCTAACTGAACCCTATTGGCATGCCAAACTATCCAAACCAATCTTGTTAGGTATACTAGGGCATTTGACACTTTTGAATCTTTCAATTTTTGAATTTTAAGTTTTGGTGTTACTATTCCCTTCATTAGTCAACAAAAATGTTGAGTTTTGCATAGAAAATAGGTACATTGGTTTTAACACTGCCAACATATCACATTTTGCATTCAAAATTTGTTGGTATTAGTTAACAATATCATTTCTAAGCTTAAAATTTATGGAGCAGAATTTTCAATTTTTATACCCAAACTTTACTATTCCATTAGTTGTTGTTGTAGTGGGAATTTGGGAAAATGATAAACATGAAAGTTGTTTCTTATTTTGTCTAGTTGAATTTCTTTTTTTGAATCACTCCATTTGGAGTTTTGTAGCTCAAGTTATGGTCCAAAAACCACAACTGGCCGGATTGAAAAATTTCAGAACTGACCATATCTACAGTGCAGTAAACAGTAACTTCCACTCTCTTGTTGAATAGGTTCTAGTCATAATTTGGAGTAGGTTCCTTCATGAATGTTGTTGGTTTATATCTCAGCTTGTTGCTGGTAAAATTTCAGGTCAATTGGGCCATTCTACACTGAGTTATGGCCAAATGAACAATCACTGTTCATTTGGTCATTCTGCAAAAACTGGTTGCAAGACATCCGGATTGAGGCAAGTTTTTGGTCCACTTGGTTTGGTCTTATGGGCATGGTTTCTTCACCAAAGTTGTGACATTATGTGTCTAGTTTCATTTCCAATTGGCCAAACACCAATTGAACCTACACAGCCAAAGTTATGGCTATCCAAACAGGCTGGACTCACAGCCACACCTACTGCTCTCACTAGGCAGCATACCAAATCAGTTTGTCATGCTATAATTCACTCCAAATTATGGTCAAATTACCTCAAATGGTTACTAATTGACCATTAGAATATTAATTCACCATTACATAAGCAAAGTCCAAGTTTCTCTCCAAAACCCTAATTCCCCATTTCAAATTCACACAACATACCTTAGTTAAACACACTAATTCATTATCCATATAGATATACTTTAAACATCATCTCTAGCCCATTCTAAGCCCATCAAAACAATCAACCTTATCCCTTCCTTAGGGCTGCCAAATTCCATGGTGTACATACACATAAGTTTTATTTCATTTAATTTACACTTTCATACTCATTTTAAGTCCCTAACATGGAATAAGAGAGATATATGCATAAATAAGCACTAACCTTTTTGAGCAGAATTTTCCCAAGCTTGAACTTCACTTTCTTTCTTTTTCTAGGCTGCCAAACACTTTCCCAAGAGGTATAGACAAGTTTTAATGAAAGATGTCTAGGGTTTAGTAGTGAGAATTCATGGGAAATGGAAGTGATGAAAGAAAATTTTTATGGAGGGAGATGGAAGAGAGGGTCACGGCTAGATGAAGAAGAAGAAACCAGAAATTGGTTTCTTAATTTTTCATTTTTCCCTTTTTAAAGAATTTTAGTTGTGTTGTTAAATGGTGATTAGTGGAGGGCATTTAAATGACATCATAGTGATGTCATAATTAGGGATTTAAGTCATTTTCTTTTTCTTTCTTTTATATTCATTATTAATTTAATTTTTTAGCAATATTTATTCATAATTTATGTTATAATAATTATTTACTTAACTAGACAAGTCGGCCAAAAATCGTCTCTGAAGGCGAAATGACCAAAATGCCATCCGTTTGGCTTAACGGGTCAAAACTGTCTGTACCGATTGAAAAATTTTTCTAAATATTTTCTTGGCATTCTAATGCCATAGGAACCTCAATGACCCTTCTCTGGAGTCCCAAAAATTATTTTATGAATTTTTTCCCCGGGTCTAGGGCTCCTAGTTGCGAGAACCGCAACTTCTCACTAGGTTACCCATCGCTAGGGCACCGGCTCATTTAACTTGGTTGTATTTTATTTCTAAAATTTTTCCTAAATTTTTCTTATTAATATTTGAGTTAATTATGGTTCCTCACTTTGGTTTAAATATTTTTCCAGACGTTCTAGCTGTCCGGACCAACACTGGTCACCGGGACAGTAGAATGTACGGAGTTGCTACAGGGAGGGTGTTACAATGCCTCCATATGAAGCATTGTATGGCAGAAAGTGCAGAACTCCCCTATGTTGGGATGAAGTAGGTGAAAGGAAGGTGATTGGGCCAGAAATTATTTAGCAGATAGAGGAAAAGATCAGATTGATCAGAGATCGACTCAAGACTGCATCAGACTATCAGAAGTCCTATGTTGATCTGAAGAGAAGAGATATTGAATATGCAGTGGGTAATAAGGTATTTCTCAAAGTTTCTCCTTGGAAGAGGATTATGAGATTTGTTAAAAAGAGGAAACTGAGTCCTCGCTTTATCGAACCATATGAGGTTCTGAAAAGAGTGGGTCCTTTGGCATATCAGTTAGCATTACCTCCAGAGCTAGAAAGGATACACAGTGTCTTCCATTCTTGATCACCAAAGTACCCACATGCTCACAACATCACATGCTTTAACAATTAAATTTAGAAAATCTTTTGGACTATGAAAACCATCCCTATGTAACCATAGCCGACAGTCTAAGTATCTAAAATTTCCAAATTCAATTGCCCTAGTGGAGAGCCATGATATAATTACCATAATTATACCATTACCAACTTAATCATTGAATTGGAAGATTTTGTGGTCGGTTTAATTACTATTAAAGTCTCACTTTGTACGTTATCCATTTGGCATGCATATATCTCATACAAGCATCCATTCATATAAATCTCATGCATATATGGATAATAAATAAAATGGTATGATCATGGACTTTCTAAGGAATTCAATTTTAAGACACCAAGAATTGAATTAAGGCATTTCCTAGGTGCATTTCATCTATTCTATTATAAGAGATGCTGACAGAGTATATAAATCAACTCTTGATCTTGATGTGCTCCCACTGGTTCCACCAATGCTCTTGATCTCTTCATGTTTCTTGCAATTCAATTACAAAATAACCCTTGGCATACCAATGTAAATTTACAAGAATATGGACCTTATAGTCCTTAAACAAATGAAATTACATCCTATGTAATATAACACTTATATTACATGCCTCTATAAATAAAATTAATTATTACATCCCAAAGAAAAACAAAAGAAATAAATCTAATCACATTGGCCTTTCATTGTCCATGATCATCCATCATGCATATTAACATTTGACACTTAAACATAAATATACATGCATAATTAAATTGAATATCATATATCCAATTTATAACTAAATTTGAATCTCATTCAAATTAATCTCAAATTTTGTGACACCCCTTACCCGTGTACAGTATATCCGAGTAAGCAATGTCACACGGTGTACCGGCACACTCTATTTTACCTTAATTAATTTTTATCATAGTTTTGAATATAGTTTATGAAATATAATTTATTTAAGCCATTTATCGAAATTATTATTTATTTGAGGTCCCGAAAATTTTAAAGAAAATCCGGCAGAGTACCGGCTAAAAATGGAGAAAACAGTTCTTTGGAACCTGTGAAAAACACTTCCAATATTCGTATCTCATCACTCTCAAACTCCAATATCAAAATCTCAACATTTTCAATTTCATTTCTCAATCATTCATCTAATTTGATAATAAAGTACAATTCACAGATAAATATTCACATTTTCCATTCACAAACACAATTCTCATTATTTACATGAACATCAAAATACATTTCATAAGTTCAATTACATATGAGAAAATAAACATTAGTTACAAAATATCAAAATGAAACCTAGTGTCCTACCAATGCACTGGAGATGGTGAGGTGACACAGACACTATGCAGAGCTGCAGGACGGTCTCACCCAGTCTGCGATCTATGTGTCCAAGGAATGCAATCTCATTCAACCAGAAGTCACACTTGGACAACTTAGCATACAGCTTCTTTTCTCTCAGGGTTTGCAGAACAATCCTCAAATGCTCATCATGTTCTTCCCTGGTCTTGGAATACACCAAAATATCATCAATAAAGACCACTACGAACCGATCTAGGTATGGATGGAAGATACGGTTCATAAGGTCCATGAATGCCGCTGGTGCATTTGTTAGGCCAAAGGGCATCACTAGAAACTCATAATGCCCATATCGGGTCCTGAATGCAGTCTTTAGCACATCTGCATCCTTCACCCTCAACTGATGATACCCTGATCTGAGATCAATCTTAGAAAATACTCCTGCTCCCTTCAACTGATCAAACAGATCATCAATTCTAGGCAACGGATATTTGTTCTTCAAAGTCACTTTATTCAACTGCCGGTAATCAATGCATAGCCTCAAAGTCCCATCCTTTTTCTTTACAAACAGCACTGGAGCTCCCCATGGTGATACACTGGGGCGTATGAACCCCTTATCAAGCAACTCTTGCAACTAAGTTTTCAACTCCCTCAATTCAGTGGGTGCCATCCTATAAGGAGCAATGGAAATGGAGTCTTTGTACCGGCGATGTCTCAATAGCAAATTCAACTTCCCTTTACGGTGGCAAACCGGGCAACTCTTCGAAATACCTGCAGGAAGTCTCTTACTGTGGGTATATCACTCAGGTTTGGCTTAGCCTGCCTAGTATCCACCACATGTGCTAGGTAGGCTTCACAGCCTTTTCTCATCATTCTTCTTACAACTGTGGCTGAGATAACATTGGACAGGAAATCTATCCTTTCACCCACAACAGTGATCTCATTACCCTCAGAAGTTTTCAGAGAAATTCTCTTCAATTTGCAATCAACTATTGCCTGATGACGTGACAACCAGTCCATTCCCAAAATCACGTCAAACTCGTGGAAGGGCAACTCAATCAGGTCTGCCAAAAATTCATACCCCTGAATCCTTAACGGGCAACCCTTGTACACTTTGTTCACTACCACACTGTGGCCCAATGGATTAGTGACCAGAATGTCTTGGTCACTCTCCCCTACTAGTATCCCCCTTTCTACGGGTAAGTTGATGCAGATGTATGAATGAGTGGATCCTGGATCCACTAATGCATGCACAAATGTATTTTAGAGGGAGAACGTACCCCTGATGATGTCCGGGGCATCTTGCTCCTCCTGAGCTCTAATGACATAAGCTCTTGCAGGTGGTCTGCTCTCAGGCCTCTCTGCTGGCTTAGATGCAGGCCTTTGTGATGGTCCCATTGCGTCAGATTTGCCAGATTTCCTACCCTTTTGTGGTGCAGGAGCAGGTCTGTCTGCTTGTGTTAGAGCAGCTGTAGTAGTTCTGCGTGGACAGTTCTTCAATTGATGCTCTGTTGACCCACACCTTAAGCAGGCACTAGTCACTCTCCAACACTCCCCCTTATGCCATTTCAAACAATGTGGACATGCAGAAGATGCTGGGGCTGGTCCCCTGAACCCCATCCCTGGAGAGGCCCTTGCGATGGTGTGGGTGACCTCTCCTAGGGGTAAAGCGTGGCACAGGCCCCGAGGTGACCCTGACCTTGTGGCTGACCTGAACTCTGTGCAGGTGGACCCTTGAACTTCTTCCCAAATGTAGGAGATGAACTAAACTAACCTGGGCCCCTCTTCTGCTGTCTCTCCCTTCTAGTCTGCTCACTTATTCTTACTTTTTCAACCTTTATTGCAGCTTCCACTAACTTAGTGAAGTCAGTAATTCCCAAGGCAGTGATCATAATTTTTATATTGTCATTTAATCCCTCTTCAAATCTCTTACACCTTTCAGCTTCATTAGGGACTATCTCCCTTCCATAGCGGCTCAATCTAACAAATTCCTTCTCATACTCGGCCACTGACAGCTGTCTCTACCTCAGATTAATGAACTCTCTTCTTCTCTCTTCCAGGTATACACTACCCACATATTTCTTTTTAAATTCGGAGAGGAAGAAGTCCCAAGTTACTATTTCTGGTTGTACTTCACTGGACACAGTATCCCACCATTCATATGCGTCGTCTTGCAGCAGAGATACAGCAGCTTCTAGATTTTGCTCTGGAGTGCAGTGGAGTTGTTTTAGAACTCTGCCTGTTCTGTTCAATCAATTTTCGGCTGCAACAGATTCATCTTCTCTCTTGCCAAAGAAGTGCACTGCTCCAAACTTTCTCAATCTTTCCAGGTGTGATTTCGGTTGTGGAGGTGGTGGTGGTGGTGGCATTACCCCAGCCATTTGTTTAAAGAATTTGGCCATTTGATGAAACATGGCCTGTGGAGGCTGAGCAGGCTCTGCTTGAGCTGGCGGAGCAGGTTCTCCCATACCCCTAGTCTCAGTTGCTGCAGGTGGAGCATGGCTCTCCACCTCCTCCTCAACTGCCCTCTGAGATGTAGGGTCCATATCCTATTCAAAATAAGAAAGACAAACAGATCTGCATTAGTGTCACCTCGACTCTTACAAATGCAATGCATGGTATGGACTCAATCTAGGCCCAAAAACACCTAAACCGTGCTCTGATACCACTAAATGTGACAACCCTTACCCGTGTACAGTATATCCGAGTAAGCAATGTCACACGGTGTACCGGCACACTCTATTTTACCTTAATTAATTTTTATCATAGTTTTGAATATAATTTATGAAATATAATTTATTTAAGCCATTTATCGAAATTATTATTTATTTGAGGTTCCGAAAATTTTAAAGAAAATCCGGCAGAGCACCGGCTAAAAATGGAGAAAACAGTTCTTCGGAACCTGTGCAAAACACTTCCAATATTCGTATCTCATCACTCTCAAACTCCAATATCAAAATCTCAACATTTTCAATTTCATTTCTCAATCATTCATCTAATGTGATAATCAAGTACAATTCACAGATAGATATTCACATTTTCCATTCACAAACACAATTCTCATTATTTACATGAACATCAAAATACATTTCATAAGTTCAATTACATATGAGAAAATAAACATTAGTTACAAAATATCAAAATGAAACCTAGTGTCCTACCAATGCACTGGAGATGGTGAGGTGACACGGACACTATGCAGAGCTGCAGGATGGTCTCACCCAGTCTGCGGTCTACTGGGCTCTCGATCAGTATCTCCAGAACCTACGCGTGGCAAAAGCAACACGCTAAGCAATGATGCTTAGTGGTGCAATAATAAAATAAAAGAAAATAGCAGAAAATAAATATGTATTGAATGTATATGTCTTATTTGTTTTGTATTTGTTATATTCATTTATTTCTTTAACTTTGTCCATTTTCATTCATTTGGTTGCCGAAGTAACCTATACTGGACAACTGGACTGGATAAACGGGTAAACTGGTACTGGGTATCAAGTACCTCGGGCCGTCACACCATCGGTCACATATGTATCTCCCGGTGTGCAACAGAATAGCTAACAAGCTGTAAATAATATTAGGCACGAGGCCAAGTCTCAACACAATATCAAAATGGCTAAAAGCCATAAAATCACAGAATAGCATAATGCCATGTGCAGTACTGCTAACTAAACCCTATTGGCATGCCAAACTATCCAAACCAATCTTGTTAGGTATACTAGGGCATTTGATACTTTAAAATTCGTCAATTTGTGAATTTCAAGTTTTGGTGTTACTATTTACTTCATTAGTCAACAAAAATATTGACTTTTGGATAGAAAATAGGTGTATTGGTTTTAACACTCCCAATGTACCACATTTTACATTTAAAACTTGTTGGAATTAATCACCAAATCCATTTCCAAACTTAGCACTAAAGGGCAGAATTTTCAGTTTTTGTACCATAAATTTACTGTTCCACTAGGGACTGTTACAGTGGAAATTTGAGGAAATGGTAAACATGAAAGTTGTTCCTTATTTTGTCTAGTTGAATTTCTTTTTTTGAATCACTCCATTTGGAGTTTTGTAGCTCCAGATATGGTCCAAAAACCACAGATGGCCGGATTGGAAAACTGCAGAATTTACCAAATCTATAGTACAATGAACAGTGACTGTGAGTGCCTTGTTGGACAGGTTCTGGTCATAATTTGGGGTATGTTTCTTCATGAAAGTTGTTTGTCTATATCTTATCTTGTTGCTGTAAAAATTTCAGGTCAAATGGACCATTTTACACTGTTTATTTGGTCATTCTGCAGAATCTGCTTGCAGGGTATCCGGATTGGGGCCAACTTTTGGTCCACTTGCTTTGGTCTTTTGGGCATGGTTTCTTCAGCAAAATTGTGCCATTATATGTCTAGTTTCATGTCCAATTGGCCAAACACCAATTGAACCTACACAGCCAAAGATATGGCAGTCCAAACAGGCTGGACTCCCAGCCTCCCTGCTGCACTCATTAGGCAGCCCACCAATTCAGTTTGTATTGCTCTAAATCTCTTCAAATTATGGTCAACTTACCTCAAATGGTCACTAATTGACCATTATAATGTTCACTTACCACTTCATAAGCCAAATCTAAATTTCACTCCCAAACCCTAACTCAAATTCAAGGTTTACACCACACACCATAGTTAACTCTTTCATTCCTTATATATATATATATATATATATATATATATATATATATACACACACACTTTAAACATAATCTCTAATTCATTCTAAGTCCATTAAAACAATCAAATTCATTCCTTCCTTAGGGCTGCCGAAATTCATGGTATACATACACATGAGTTTTAGTCCATTTAATTTACAATTTCATACTAAATTCAAGTCCCTAACATGGAAATAAAGAAATATTTGCATAAGTAAGCACTAACCTCTTTGCTCAACTTATTGAACTTGTGAAAACTCTAAAATTTCTCCTCTTTGTGGCTGCCTAAAGCTTCCTTAGGGTGTGTAGATAAGTTTTAGTGAAGGTGACTTAGGGTTTTGGGGTGAGGTTTGAGAGGTTTGCAAGCTTGAATGAAGAAGAAAAATGGAGGGTTTTTCCTTGGCTATGGTGCGGCTGGAATGGGGAAGGAGATGGCTGTTTGCTTTTTAATTTCTTTGGTCTTTTTTTGTCTCTTTTATTAGTTAATTAAGTGGTTGTTTACATGTGATTGGTGGAAACTTCAAATGACATCATAATGATGTCATAAATGAGCCTTTTTTTCTCATTTTCTATTCTTTACTTCTCTACTTATTTTCAATTTAATTTTTAGCAATACTTATTCACATTTTATGTCATAATAATTATTTGCTCAACTGGACAAGTCGGCCAAAAATCGTCTCTAAAGGCGAAATGACCAAAATGCCCTCCATTTGGCTTAACGGGTCAAAATTGTCTGTACCGATTGAAAAAATTTTCTAAATATTTTCTTGGCATTCTAATGCCATAGGAACCTCAATGACCCTTCTCTAGAGTCCCAAAAATTATTTTAGAATTTTTCCCCGGGTCTAGGGCTCCTAGTTGCGAGAACTGCAACTTCCCTCTGGGTTACCCATCGCTTGGGCATCGGCTCATTTAACTTGGTTGTATTTTATTTCTAAAATTTTTTCTAAATTTTTCTTATTAATATTTGAGTTAATTATGGTTCCTCACTTTAGTTTAAATATTTTTCCGGATGTTCTAGCTGTCCGGACCAACACTGATCACCGGAACAGTAGAATGTACAGAGTTGCTACAGGGAGGGTGTTACAAATTTAGGAACCCTTTCCAAATTCAATTTTCATGAAAACAATTTTCATAATTCATTTGCATGATTGGAAATCCTAATTAAACCATTTAATTAGGTTTAGACATGATTTCGGGTCATCAATTATACAATAATTGCATAAAAGTCCCTAAAACCACCATAACATGTCCTCCATGCAAAGCACGCCCCATGTGAAAATAACACGGCTCGTGTAACAATTACATGGCTTGAGGCGTTAAATTACATGGCCCGTGTGGTGCAAAAGCATGTCCCGTGTTAATCAGTAACTTGGCCCGTGTAACCTTCTGCCCATTTTTTATGCCACAAACCCATAAACACGATCCTTGGCTTGGGACACGCCCAGGCCGTGTTTCTTGTGGCAAAGAGATTTTCTTAGTGTTTTTTCAATTCAAATCTCATTCAAATCACCCCAAACCTCATCCAATCACATAATTAAGTCCCATAAACAATCCTAATGGCAAATATAGTGGCTCTGATACCATTTGAAGGTAATTTTGGGAAGCGTGGTTAGGGCCTTAGAAGTTGGATTTCAAAAATTTTCTAGGATTTAATGCAAACATATAAGTGTATTATGATTCTAGCCAACAACTAATGCCGTAAAGCATGTTAAAACACTATTTTAACATGCGTTTGTGATTCAATTGCCATTAAGGATTGAGGTTTAACAATTAAACCTAGCAAACCCTAACTATAATAGGGATTCGAGACATTTAACCTGATGGGGTGCATAATCAAACTTCTTGCTCCCTTTAGTAGTCTCCAAGAGCACTACTTGTTGCTCCTCTAGCTTGTCCACCACAAGCCACCACCAAAATCACCTTTGACAATCTAAATCCTCTCTTAGGTCTTTACCAACCACTAACTATTAGGGTGTTTGCTTTAGGTGATTTATATTGGATGTACCTTACTAGAAACAATTTCTAGTAATTTTTTGATTCAAAGTAAATAAGCTTTTTGTAACACCCTCACTGTAGCAATTCCGCACATTGTACTGTTCCAGTGACCGGTGTCAGTCTAGACAGCTAGAACCCCTAGAAAAATATTTAAACTAAAATGAGGAACTATAATTAACTTAAACATTAATAAGAAAAATTTAGGAAAAATTTTAGAAATAAAATACAACCAAGTTAAATGAGCCGGTGCCCTAGCGATGGGTAACCTAGTGAGAAGTTGCGGTCTTCGCAGCTAGGAGTCCTAAACCCGAGAGAAAATTCATAAAATAATTTTTGGGACTCCAGAGAAGAGTCATTGAGGTTTTTATAGCATTAGAATTCCAAGAAAAGGTTTAGAAAATTTTTTCAATCAGTACAGATAATTTTAGTCTGTTAAGCCAAATGGAGGGCATTTTGGTCATTTCGTCTTCAGAGATGATTTTTGGCTGACTTGTCCAGTTAAGTAAATAATTATTATGATATAAAATGTGAATAAATATTACTAAAAAATTAAATTAGAAATGAGTAGAGAAGAGAAGAAAAGAACATGAAAGAAAATGCTAATTATGATGTCATTTAAATTTTCTCCACCAATCACAAATTATTAAACTCATTAAAAGGGATAAGGAAGACCAAAAATTGACAAATAATCTGCATCTTCAACCTTTGGGCAGCCAAAAACGTAGAGAGAGAGAGAGAGAGGAAAGAAAACTCCATGGAAGCTTGATCAAGCTTGAGCTAACCCACCCAAATCACCCTAGAACCCTAGCTTCCCTTCACAAATATTTACCCTTACACCTAGAGCAAGTCTTGGGCAGCAAAAAGAAAGAAAAAAAAAGAAGAGTTCTCAAGCTTTGGAAATTAGCTAAATCAAGGTTAGTGCCTATACTCACTTCCATATCTTTTAATCTTTGTTCGGAAGACAAGTTAAATGAGAATTTGTTGTAAAATTGAACAAAACAATTATATTGAAGTGTGTATGAAAATTTGCAGCCATGGGAGAAGGATGAGATTTGTTGATTTGTATGACTTGAATTGTTTAGAAGTGGTTTGTGATGAGATAACATGAGTTAGATGTTGAACTATGTGTGTTGGATGTGTTAGATGACATGAAAAGCATGAAATAGACACTTGGGAATTAGGGTTTGTGAAAAAATTGGAGTTTTGCTTATGAAATGGTATATTAACCTTGTAATAGTCAATTAGTGACCATTTGAATGTGTGTGAGGAGGAATTGAAGTGAGTAAGGATAATGGAGCTGAGTTTAGGCATGCTGCCCTTGGTGACCTGTAGGACTGGTTGTGAGTCCAGCAGGTTTGAGTAGCTATAAATGGAGTTGTATAGGTTCAATTAGTGCAAGGCTAATTGGACATGAAACTAGACACATAATAGCGCAACTTTGGTGAAGAAACCCTGCCCAGAAAACCAAACCAAGTTGACTTAAAAATCACCCTAATCCGGGTGACTTGCATTCTGCCTGTGCAAAATGACCAAATGAACAGTATTTATTCATTTCATCATAACTCAGTGTAGAAAGGTCCAATTGACCTGAAATTTTACCAGCAGCAAGCTGAGATATATTCCTACAACTTTCATGAAGAACACAAATCCAAATTCTGACCATAACCTAGTCAAATTGCTAACCAAACTTAGGTCACCAAATCTGGCAGAACCAAATTGTCCAGAAATTTTGGGTACAGATTAATCCGGCCAGTTATGGTAAAATGACTATAACTTGAGCTACAAAACTCCAAATGGAGTGATTCAAAAAAAATATATATATATAACTAGGCACAATAAAGGACAACTTTCATGAAGACAATTTTGTCAAATTCTTACTGTACAAATGACCAATGGAATAGTAAACTTAGGGTATGAAATCTGAAAATTTTGAATAACATAAGATAAGCTTTGAAATGGTATTGGAAATCAATACCAACAAAATAAAATGCAAAATGTAGTATCTTGGTGAACTTAGGTTCAATAAATTCATTTTGTATTAAAAAGTCAACAGCTTGAGTGAATAGTAATGTGAATAGTAATATAAAGACACAAAGTGTAAATTGACCATAACTTGAGCTACAAAACTCAAAATGGAGTGATTCAAAAAAGAAAATGTAACTAGATACAATAAGGAACAACTTTCATGAAGATAATTTTGTCAAATACCTACTATACAAATGACCAATGGAACAATAAACCTAGGGTATGAAATCTGAAAATTTTGAATAACATAAGATAAGCTTTGAAATGGTATTGGAAATCAATACCAACAAAAATAAAATGCAAAATGTGGTATCTTGGTGAACTTAGGTTCAAGAAATTCATTATGTATTAAAAAGTCAACAGTTTGAGTGAATAGTAATATAAAGACACAAAGTGTAAGAACTATATTGTTAAAGGGAAATTAAGGCCATAAATTTGAAATCCATGAAATGTTCATGGATTACTTGAAACATGAAAAGTAAGTCACCTAATTGATGTGAATAGGTAGTTAGGGCTTATATGCCCATCACAAATAGAATTCATAAAATGTATAAATGAGAAAGGAAAAATGTTTTGAATACAATGGTACATGTGAACCATTGTTTTGAATTGTGATCAATATGAATAACATAATGAATGAATAAATGAACCATATTAATGTATGAATGAGACATTAGTTCTCATTATTATAGAAAGGAAAAGTACTATGAGTACAATGATATAAAGGGATAATAGATATGAATTGTGATCATATATATGATCAAATGAATGTGTACATTATAATTGAAAATTATTATGAAATAATGAAGTCATAAAACACAATATATTAATATTTAATGATATTATGTGCCTTTATATTGCCTAAACATGTGTGTCAGATTGGATAGTTTGGCATGCCAATAGGGTATTGTTTTAGCAGTACTGCGAAAGGCTTTATGCCCACATTCATGGCTTTATGCCCGCATTCATGGCTTTATGCCAACATTCATGGCTTTTATGCCCGATTATGTGTTATCATGGCTTTTTGGCCATACTGGCTGCATACGTGGTTGATATTTTGCGTCCCATAGTATGAAGGCCCGAGGCACCGCGATGTCCAGTACCAACGACCCGTTATCCAGTTTAGTCAGCCTGTCGTAGGTTACTTGGGCAGTCTAATTTATTAAAATAAGTTATAAATATTAGCAATTAAAAATGCTAGAAAGTAAATAAATGAGAAGAAGTTCCGAAATAAATTAGATTAGCTCCAAAAATTTGTTCCTTAGAATGATCTGAAATAAATTAAATTAGTTCTGAAAAATTTTAAATATTAGGAAATGATTGTAAACAACTTAGAAAGTATCAAGGAAGTAATAAAAAGACTAGTAGAAGAATTATAACTTAAATAACATTACAAATGTGATTTTCATAAGAATATAAGTATAAATTTTAGATTTATTTGTACATTATATAAATGATTATTGTAAACTTATGAAAGAAGTGAATCTAGAGAGCAACATAAATGACAAAAAAAAAATGTACTACATAAATGACAAAAAAAAAAATGTACTGTATGGAAAATTTCATATAAACCCAGTAAAATTCTTGAATATAGAAAATATGCTCTAATTATTTTTTATTTGTATACATTATTTCTTGTTATATTATTGCACCACTAAGCAGCAATGCTTAGCGTGATGGATTTGTTTCCTCACGCAGTTACTGAAGTTAAAGCCTAGCGAATCCCAAACAGAGATTTTGGAATTCTGATCTGCAGAGTGTTCAAGGTTGTCACCTCCTCAGCAATGCATTTAAATAGGGCCCATATAGATTATATCATGCATTTTGTACATTATAATTAGTTATTATTTGTAATGTAAACTATGAATTGTATGTTGAAATATAGATTATGGAACTGTAATTAATTTGTAGATCATGTAAATTATAAATTTATGTAATCAGTCTGTAAATCATGTAAATTAATGAAACTTGAGAATTTATATATATAAATTCTGCATGAATAGAAATGCAAGGAAATGAATATGAAATTGAGATATATGAATGAAATGTGAATTATGAGATGGTTATGAAAATAATTGATGAGATTTTTATTGTAAAATATTATTGAAAATTTCAAGCAGGTGAATAGTGAAATACGTCAACTGATAATAAAATAGGGGAAACTCCGCTGGTTTCTCTATAGAGAAATAATCGATATTAAATTAAACGAATTCAAAATTACTAAAATAATAAAGTAAGATAAGATAAGGTGCTCCGGCACCGAATGTAGCATGCCTCACCCGACTACATCATAAATGTAACACCCCTCACCCGACTAGAGTGTAGTCGGGTGAGGCGTGCAACATTTGGTGCCGGAGCATCCTATCTTATCTTACTTTATTATTTTAGTAATTTTGAATTTGTTTAATTTAATATCAATTATTTCTCTATGGAGAAACCAGCGGAGTTTCCCCTATTTTATTATCAGTTGACGTATTTCACTATTCGCCTGCTTGAAATTTTCAATAATATTTTACAATAAAAATCTCATCAATTATTTTGATAACCATCTCATAATTCACATCTCATTCATATATCTCAATTTCATATTCATTTCCATGCATTTCCATTCATGCACAATTTATATATATAAATTCTTAAGTTTCATTAATTTACATGATTTATAGACTGATTACATAAATTCATAATTTACATGATCTACAAATTAATTACAGTTCCATAATATATATTTCAACATACAATTCATAGTTTACATTACAAATAATAACTAATTATAATGTACAAAATACAAAATATATTCTATATGGACCCTATCTAAATACATTGCTGAGGAGGTGATAACCTTGAACACTCTGCAGATCAGAATTCCAAAATCTCTGTTTGGGATTCGCTGGACTTTAACTTCAGTACCTGCGTGAAGGAACAAATCCATCGCACTAAGCATTGCTGCTTAGTGGTACAATAATATAACAAGAAATAATGTATACAAATAAAAAATAATTAGAGCTTATTTTCTATACTCAAGAATTTTACTGGGTTCATATGAAATTTTTCATACAGTACATTTTTTTTTGTCATTTATGTAGTACATTTTTTTTTTGTCATTTATGTTGCTCTCTAGAATCACTTCTTTCATAAGTTTACAATAATCATTTATATAATGTACAAATAAATCTAAAATTTATACTTATACTTATATTCTTATGAAAATCACATTTGTAATGTTATTTAAGTTATAATTCTTCTGCTAGTCTTTTTATCACTTCCTTGATACTTTCTAAGTTGTTTACAATCATTTTGTAATATTTAAAATTTTTTAGAACTAATTTAATTTATTTTAGATCATTCTAAGGAATAAATTTTTGGAGCTAATCTAATTTATTTCGGAACTTCTTCTCATTTATTTACTTTCTAGCATTTTTAATTGCTAATATTCATAACTTATTTTAATAAATTAGACTGTCCAAGTAACCTATGACAGGCTGACTAAACTGAATAATGGGTCATTGGCACTGGACACCGCTATGCCTCGGGCCGTCATACCATGGGACGCAGAGCGTCAACCACGTATGCAGTCAGTATGGCCAAAAAGCCATGATAACACATAATCGGGCATAAAAGCCATAAATGTTGGCATAAAGCCATGAATGCGGGCATAAAGCCATGAATACAGGTATAAAGCCTTTCGCAATACTGCTAAAACAATACCCTATTGGCATGCCAAACTATCCAATCTGACACACATATCTAGGTAATATAAGGGCACATAATATCATTAAATATTAATATATTATATTTTATGACTTCATTATTTCATAATAATTTTCAATTATAATGTATACATTCATTTGATCATATATATGATCACAATTCACATCAATTATCCCTTTATATCATTATACTCAAAGTACTTTTTCTTTCTACAATAATGAGAACTAATGTCTCATTTATACATTAATATGGTTCATTTATTCATTCATTATGTTATTCATATTGATCACAATTCAAAACAATGGTTCACATGTACCATTGTATTCAAAACATTTTTCCTTTCTCATTTATACATTTTATGAATTCTATTTGTGATGGGCATATAAGCCCTAACTACCTATTCACATCAATTAGGTGACTTATTTTTCATATTTCAAGCAATCCATGAACATTTCATGGATTTCAAATTTATGGCCTTAATTTCCCTTTAACAATATAGTTCTTACACTTTATGTCTTTATATTACTATTCACATTACTATTCACTCAAACTATTAACTTTTTAATACATAATGATTTTATTGAACCTAAGTTCATTAAGATACCACATTTTGCATTTTATTTTTGTTGGTATTGATTTCTAATACCATTTCAAAGCTGATCTTATGTTATTCAAAATTTTCAAATTTCATACCCTAGGTTTACTGTTCCATTGGTCATTTGTACTGTTGGAATTTGACAAAATTGTCTTCATGAAAGTTGTTCCTTATTGTGTCTAGTTACATTTATTTTCTTGAATCACTCCATTTGGAGTTTTGTAACTCAAGTTATAGTCATTTTACCATAACTGGCCGGATTGACTTGTGCCCATAATTTCTATGCAATTTGGTTCTGCCAGATTTGGTGACCTAAGTTTGGTTGGCAATTTGACGAGGTTATGGTCAGAATTTGGATTTGTGTTCTCATGAAAGTTGTAGGACTATGTCTCAGCTTTCTGTTGGTAAAATTTTAGATCAATTGGACCTTTCTACACTGAGTTATGACCAATTGAATAAATATTGTTCATTTGGTCATTTTGCAAAGGCAGAATGCAAGTCACCCAGATTAGGGCAATTTTTAGGTCAACTTGGTTTAGTTTTCTGGGCAGGGTTTCTTCACCAAAGTTGTGCCATTATGTGTCTAGTTTCATGTTCAATTGGACTTGCCCCAATTGAACCTATACAACTCCATTTACAGCTGCCCAAACTTGCTGGACTCACAACCAGTCCTGCAGGTCACCAAGGGCAGCATGCCTAAACTTAACTCCATTACCCTTACTCACTTCAATTCCTCCTCACACACATTCAAATGGTAACTAATTGACCATTACAAGGTTAATATACTGTAACACCCTCATTGTTGCAACTCCGTACATTCTACTATTCCAGTGACCAGCGTTGGTTTGGACAGCTAGAACGTCCAGAAAAATATTTAAACTAAATTCAGGAGCCATAATTAACTCAAATATTAATAAGAAAAATTTAGAAAAAATTTTAGAAATAATATGCAACCAAGTTAAATGAGTTGGTGCCCTAGTGATGGATAACCCAGTGAGAAGTTACGGTTCTCATGACTAGGAGCCCTAGACCTGAGGGAAAATTCATAAAATGATTTTTGGGACTCCAGAGAAGAGTCATTGAGGTTTCTATGGCAATAGAATGCCAAGAAAAGACTTAGAAAATTTTTTCGAATGGTACAGACGATTTTGACTCAATAACCTAAAAAGAGGGCATTTTGGTCATTTCGTCTTCAGAGATGATTTTTGATCGACTTGTCCAGTTAAGTAAATAATTATTATGACATAAAATATGAATAAATATTGCTAAAAATTGAATTGAAATTTGGTAGAAAAGAAAAGAAAGAAAAAGAAATTAAATTGAAAATTGTGATGTCATGCTTATGTAATTAAGAATTTCCACCCAATTACCACTTAACAAATGACTTAACAGATAAAAGGGACATGAAATAAGATAAAAACAAAAATAAAACTCCGACAGCCACCATCAACCTTGGGCAGTCGAAATTATAGAGAGAGAGAGAGAGGAGAGAAACCACCATTGAAGCACCCTTTCAAGCTTATGTTCTACCCCCAAAACCACTTCAAAACCCTAGCTTCCCTTCACAAAAACTCATCCTCACACCTAGAGCAAGTTATGGACAGCAAAAAGAAAGGAAGGAAGTGAAGTTTTGAAGTCTTGGAAAGTGACTAAATCAAGGTTAGTGTCCAATCTCCTACCCCTTTGATTTAATTCATGTTTATTGGCATGAAATGAGTAGAAAATGTAAGAAAAATAAAATAAAACTTATGTGTGTCCATCCCTATAATTTTGGCAGCTTAGGGGTAGTTAGGGTTTGATGAAATTACTTGAAACAAAGTGTTTATGAGCTGCCCATAGCATAAGATGAGTGCTTGAACATGTAAGAGTAAGTGAAATGCAAGTGTGATGCATGAATGAACCTTGAAAATGTGAACACTTGAACAATATTAGGGTTTGCTCATGTAATGGTATGTTAACATTGTAATGGTCAATTAGTAACTATTTGAATGTGTGTAAGAAGGAATTGAATTGACTAAGGAGGTTGGAGTTGAAATTAGGTGTGCTGCCCTTGGTGACCTACAGGACTAGGTTTGAGTCTAGCAGGTTTGGGCAATTATAAATGGAGTTGTAGAGGTTCAATTGGTGCACGGCCAATTGGACATGAAACTAGACACATAATGGCACAACTTTGGTAAAGAAACCCTGCCCCGAAAACCAAACCAAGTTGACCTAAAAATTACCCTAATCTGGGTGACTTGCATTCTGCCTGGGCAAAATGACTAAATGAATAGTATTTATTCATTTAGTCATAACTCAGTGTAGAAAAGTCCAATTGACCTGAACTTTTACTAGCAGAAAGCTGAGACAAATACATATAACTTTCATGAAGAAATCAAACCCAAATTTTGAACATAACATGTTCAAAAATTGACCTGAAGTCAATGCACAAAACTTGCAGAATTGGTTCTGCCCAGAAAAATCTGAAAAATTACAATCCGGCCAGTTATGGTGTTTAGGCCATAACTTGAGCTACAGGACTCCAAATGGAGTGATTCAAAAAAAAAAATGTAACTAGACACAATAAGGAATAACTTTCATGAAGACAACTTTTCCAAATTCCTACTGTACAAATGACCAATGGAATAGTAAACATAATGCTTGAAATCTGAAAATTTTGAATAACTAACACCAAGTTTAGAAATGGTATTGGCAACCAATACCAACAACTTTAGAATGCAAAATGTGGAATGTTGGGAGTGTTAGAACAAATGTACCTATTGTCTAGCAAAAGTCTACATTTTAGTTGACTAATAAAATGAATAATAACACCTAAACTTAAATTTCAAGAATTATAAAATTTAAAAGTATAACATGCCCTAGTACACCTAGCAAGATTGGTTTGGATAGGTTGCATGCCAATAGGGTTCAGTTAGCAGTACTGCATGTGACATTATGTCATTCCGTGATTTCATGGCTTTTAGCCACTCTGACATTGTGTTGATACTTGGCCTTATGCCTAATGTTATTATAGCTTATTAGCTGTTCTGTTGTACACCGAGACATACATATATGACCGTGAAGGAACGGAAGCGTGAAAAACACAAGTTTATACCATTGAATTCAAAAATTTTCACCTAGGGTCACATACATCATACAAGATTTATTTTTATCTATTTGATTTCAATGATAAACAACATATTAAAACTCTTTTAATATGTTTTTGGATCTGTATTTTCCATTTAAGATTTTAAAATTAATCAGATTAATTTTAGAACCCTAGATTAAATCAAGAACGATTACACTAACCTCTTGATGCACTGCAGCGTGTCTGCGCCTTTGAGATTCGTCTTCAGGACACCAGATGTTGTCCCTCTAGCTTGTCCACACCAAGAACACCTATGGCAGCCCTTGAATAGCTTCTAAAGCTTTTTCTATAAATTAGAAAATCAAGTTCTGCCTTTTAAGAGATTAAAGATGTAAACAGGACACTAGAAACAATTTCTAGTGTTCTTAATTCAAGAGATTGATGGCTAATCTCTTTGAATTGATAAGAGATGAAGAAGAAGAGATAAAAACCCTCAAAGTGGCGTGACAAAGGAGTGTGGCTGCTGGTTGTGTTTTATTTTCTCATAACAACACTTAAATAGCTAGGTTAACACATTAAACCCTTGCCACATGTCACCCTTTGATTAGCTCTAGGTTTAAGTGACCCAATCACATTGTGCCAAGTGTCAAACCTATATGTAATCTTGATTTTAATCACCTTACATGATTAAAAAAAACATTTGGCAAGCTTATGTGTTATGCCATGTGTCACCATCTCATGGTGTTGCACACTGCAAAATGACCAAAATGCCCCTGTGTCTTAATTTTGAGTTCTTAACCCAAAATAATTATTTTCTTCTTCTAATTAATTTATATCAAATATAAATTAATTAATTAATCTCTATTAATTAATTTCTCATTAATTAAATTTATATTTAAACACTTTAAATATAAATTTAACTTATATTAGACATCCAATAATCTAGATTTGGTTTCAAGTCATGCTAGGGACTTTGCAATCTAATTGCAAACCAAACCTATTTAATTAATCAATTAAACTCTTTAATTAATTAATTAAATCATATTTAAATAGGTGATAACTTGTGTATGTGTGTGACTTACTAGGCTCATCACTAATTGGCAATGAGACATGATATCAACTCTTAATATCATTAGAACTCTTTCTTACCATAAATGATTTCTCTAAATCATTTTATGAACCTCATAGACCATGGTTAACACCTAGCATAGCATGCCATGGCCACCCAATTAGTAATAAGGTTTACCTTAAATGAACCTATAATCATATGTTACCATGCACTAGAATCTCTCTGTTACAAAATCCCAACTCAAGCTGGAGTCATGGTTTATGTCAAACTCCATTTGCTATGAATATTATGTTCTCTTTTAATTCCAGTTCTTGATTAAAAGATTTTCTCATCGAAACTCTTTTCGAATAAATCTATCTGTCTGGCCAGAACTTGAAACATCAAGAACAATTAAATGAACATAGGATTTTATCTCTATTTACTTAGAGGAACAGATTCCATCTTGATCAACACCTACCTCCATATATAACTAGTAGGAGCCAATAGATGCCCATATACCCATACATAGTACAAGTATGAAAGCAGTATCAAACTCAAACTACCTATATACAAGATAACTGTGCTATCTCAGGTCTAAAGATTATATGCACTGATATGATTTATGACAAAACATTGACAAGAGTAAACTCCATGTGCTTGTCATAAGTGTCACTGGTTCGGCCTACTTATCATTTATAAGTGCCTATCATGTTTGTTATATGGCATGAGACTCACCATTCCATCTTATTTATATCTCATATAAATAACTTGGGAACAAACACGAATACAATCTTTCTGGATAAGTCATGTCTTTATTATGAAGTATCCTCGATTGTGAACCTATTTATGATACTTTGTGCTAGAAATATTGTCACTCATATTCTTAACAACTTAAGAATAATATTTCTAACAAAATATCAATGGACCTTTTCTATTACACGTAAATATATAACGTAAACGGAAAAGTGGAAATGCCTTTTTAATTAATAAAAAATATGTACAAGATACATACTAGATGATATGCTCTAGGGCATACTACTAACAATCTCCCACTAGCACTAGAGCCATTCATTATAATATCTTAGACCTATCTTCTCAAGATGTCGGTCTAACTGAGTCTGTGACATAGGCTTAGTGAATGGATCAGCTGGATTTTTCAGCTGATGTTATTTTTCTGTATGGCTATATCGCCTTTGCCCAACTATATGTCTGATAATGTGGTAGTGCCTTTCTATGTGTTTGGATTTTGGGTGAGACCTTAGTTCCTTAGCCTGTATGACTGCTCCATTGTTGTCACAGTGTAGTGGAACTGCTGACTCAATGGAAGGAACTACTGTAAGTTCTGTCACGAACTTCTTTATCCAAAGCGACTTCCTTTGCGACATCGATGCGAGAATATACTCAGCCTCTGTAGTGGAATCTGCAGTCATGCTCTGTTTGAAACTCTTCCAACTGACTGCACCTCCATTACAAATGAACACATATCTAGAGGTAGACTTTCTATCATCAATATCTGATTGGAAATCAGAATCAGTATAACCATCCAATTGCAAGTCTCCACCTCCATAAATCAAGAATAAATCCTTAGTTCTTCTCAATTACTTAAGAATATTCTTGACAACTATCCAGTGTTCCAAACCTGGATTGGATTGATACCTGCTAGTCAAACTAACAGCATATGCGATATCCGGCCTAGTACACAACATTGCATAGATTAAACTTCCAATAGCCGAAGCACATGGAATCCTGGCCATCTTATCTCTTTCTTCAGGTGTCTTTGGAGACATCTCTTTAGAAAGATGGATACCATGTCTCACTGGTAACAATCCTCTCTTGGAATCAAGCATGTTAAACCTCTTTAACACCTTTTCCAAGTATAGACTTTGGGATAAGCCAATTATTCGTTTCGCTCTATCTCTATAGATGCGAATCCCAAGAATATAGGTTGCCTCCCCTAAGTCTTTCATGGAGAATGTATTTGACAACCATACCTTTATAGTCGTCAACATACCTGTGTCATTACCCATCAACAGTATGTCATCCACATATAAGACAAGGCAAGTGATAGCACTGTCACTAACCTTCTTATATACACATGGCTCATCCTCATTTTTGATAAAACCAAAGGATTTAATGGCTTCATCAAAACGGATGTTCCAACTCCTCGAAGCTTGTTTCAACCCATAAATGGATCGCTTTAGCTTGCATACCTTGGAATCATCTTGGGATTTAAATCCCTTAGGTTGTTCCATGAAAATGTTTTCTTCAATGTATACATTGAGAAAAGCTGTTTTGACATCCATCTGCCAAATCTCATAATCATAGTACGCAGCTATTGCTAATAAAATCCTAATTGATTTAAGCATGGTAACAGGCGAGAAAGTCTTCTCATAGTCGATTCCTTGCCTTTGGCGAAACCCTTTCGCTACTAGCTTTGCCTTATAGGTCTCTACCTTTCCATCAGAACCAATTTTCTTCCTGAAAACCCATTTGTTCCCTATAGGTATAATACCTTCAGGTGGGTCAACAAGATCCCAAACTTCATTCTTATACATGGAATCAATCTCGGATTTCATAGCATCAATCCATTTTGAAGAGTCTATATCTGATATAGCTTCTTCATAAGTAAGTGGATCATCCCCATGATCTACTTCTTCATGAGTAGACAACTCTTGTTCTTCTTCATGAAGAAAACCATATCTCACTGGTGGGTGAGATACCCTGGTTGTTCTACGAGGAATAGCTGTAGATGTTTCATTAACGGGTATAGGTTGACTAGATGGATCTATATCCATCTGATCTGTTGGTTGGTCAGAATTCTCCAATTCTAACTCTATTTGCCTTCCTTTGCCTCCTTCTTGGACAAATTGTTGTTCAAGAAATGTGGCATCTCTACTTATCACAACTTTTGTGAAGTAGGCAAATAAAATAATATCCAAAACTATCTTTTGGATATCCAACAAATCGACCTTTTTCTGATCTGGTCTCCAATTTATCAGTGTTAAGCTTTTTGATATAAGCTGGACAACCCCAAATCTTAACATGCTTAAGGCTTGGTTTTCTTCCATGCCATATCTCATAAGGTGTGGAAGAAACTGATTTTGATGGAATCCTATTCAGAATATACAAAGCTGATTCTAATGCAAATCCCCAAAAGGAGATTGGCATATCAGTATAGCTCATCATACTACGTACCATATCCAATAGGGTACGATTTTTCCTTTCAGATACACCATTCAGTTGTGGCGTTCCTGGAGGAGTCAGCTGAGAAACAATGCCATGCTCTCTCAACTATTCATCAAATTCAGTACTCAAATATTCACCTCCACGATCTGATCGAAGAGCTTTAATACTCTTTCCTGTTTGATTTTCTACTTCAGATTTAAATTCTTTGAACTTTTCAAAGGATTCATGTTTGTATTTCATCAAATACAAATACCCAAAACTTGATTTATCATCAGTAAAGGTAATAAAATAATGAAACCCCCTCTAGCCATTTCTTTAAATGGACCACATACATCACTATGTATTAGCTCCAAAATATTTTCAGCTCCTAGCCCCTGTCCAACAAAGGGTGATCTAGTCATTTTGCCCTGAAGGCAAGATTCACAAGTTGGAGTAGGCTCAGAGTCCAATAAGGATAGAATTCCCATTTTCTCCAATTTTGTAATCCTATCTTCTGCAACATGACATAACCTTAAGTGCCAAATATATTTTGAACTTGAGTTGGTTTTCACCATGGCATTGCATTCATTTAGATTGCTATACTCTGGCCAGTGGAAACACTTTCTTACTGGCAATGGAAACACTTTCCTATTGGCAATGGAAACACTTTCCTGTTGGCAGTGGAAACACTTTCCTTTGCCTTCATCAGCTTTAGTCTTCCTTTTCTGTTTAGCTATTTTCTTAGAAGGACCAGGAATCTGAGGTTTCTTTTTCTTATTGCCCTTCTTCTTGTTGGACTTTCCAGTAGAAGAAGATGCAACCAAAGCTACCTCTTTTCCTTTATTGCCTGGCATATTCTTTTGGGCAATAACCAGCATGTTGAGTAAACCAGCTAAGGTGCATTCCTGTCTAGTCATATGGAAATTTGTCACAAAATTCCCAAAAGATTCAGGAAGGGACTGAAGGATCAAATCCGTCTGTAGTTGGAAATCCATGTTGAAGTCAAGATATTCCAACTGCTCAATCAGCCGAATCATCTTGTGGACATGATCCCTAACATTCTGTCCCTCAGACATCCTCATGCGAGCAATTTGCCTAGATATCTCATACCTAGCATTCCTGCTGTGCTCACCATACAACTCTTGTAGGTGAAGGAGGATCTCACTCGCACTCTGCATGTTCTCATGTTGCTTCTGTAACTCATTACTCATGGAAGCAAGCATGTAACACTTAGCTCTCATATCATGCTCCTTCCACTTGTCCAAAGTTTCATGCTCCTCTTGTGTGGCCTCTGGAGGTAAGGGACCAGGAACATTTGAATCTAGAACATATCCTATATGTTCAAGGTTCAGGACAAGTTTCAAATTTCTTAGCCAATCGACAGATTAGGTCCTGTCAACCTATTATGATCAAGTATGCTTGCAAGGATATTGGATAGTGGTGGTTGTTTTGTGCTCATTTTTATCGTAAAATTAATCGCTGAGAAAATAACCAGATTAATTAGTAAATGTATCATGTAATTAACCAAAATGATTATGGTCTTTTAATCAAATTGGTCCTCCCACTAACTTAGCGAATCCTACACTTCCAAAGTAGAAAAGCAAATCCTAGTTTGATGGATTTCTAGTGGGTGATTGAATTCTTATAATTCTATTGATCATCCTCAGGTACATCCATTATTGGAATTACAATAAACTATAAGTGAGCAACTCTTTGCCCATCACATCTCATGTGAGGTTCAATCCTTTACCTAGCCCCTAATGCTCAAAATCTCAAGTACATCCATTATTGACTTATCTTGCATTAGTTAAGTTGATCCCATTGAGCCAGTAATTATGCAAATAATTTTAATGTCCTCAGGTACATCCAATATTGGCCACTAAACCATTTACATATTTACAACATCTCATGCTTAACAATTATTCTTAAGAAAATCTCTTAAATAAATTGCATCTTATGCAACTATTTAAAATTTCTTAAAATAATTGCCCTAATGGAGGGCCTATGTTATAATTACTTTAATTATAGCATTTCCAACTTAATCATTTGTTTGGAAGATTTTATGGTCATTCTATTTACTATTAAGGTCTCACTTTGCACATTATCCATTTAGCATGAATATATCATATAATTGCATATATTCCCATACATCTCATGCATTCATGGATAAGCAGTAAATATGGTATGATCATGGACTTTCTAAGGGATTCAATTCTGAGCCACCAAGAATTGAATCAGGGCATTCCTAGGTGCATTTCATTCATTCATTTTACAAGAGTTGCTGAAGGAGTACATAATCAACACTTGATCTTGAATTCCTCCCACTGGTCCCACCAATGCTCTTGACCTCCTTGAACTTCTTGCAATCCAATATTACATAGTAATCCTTGGCATACCAAGGCGAATTTACAAGAACTTAAATAAATGAAATTACAACCCAAAAATTATTACAAACTTAATAATACATGCCCAAAATAAATTAAAATAAATTAATTAATTTACAATCCCAAAGAAACATAAAAGAAATAAATCCAATCACATTGGTCTTTTATAGTCCATGATCATCCATCATGCATATCACTATTTAACAATTAAATAAAACATACATACTTAAATTAAATTGAATATCTCATATTCAACTTAAAAATTCAGATTTGAATATGATTCAAATAAATTTAAAAATTCAGATTTGAATCTCATTCAAACAAATTTAAAAATTCAGATTTGAATCACATTCAAACAACTTTAAAAATTCAAATTTGAATCACATTCAAACATTTTTTAAAAAATCAGATTTGAATCACATTCAAATATTTTTTTAAAAATCAGATCTGAATTTTATTCAATCAATTTTAAAAAATCAGATTTAAATATGATTCAAACAACTTTAAAAATTCAGATTTGAATCACATTCAAACAACTTTTAAAATTCTGATTTGAATCATAATTTAATTGTGTGATAAAAATTCTAATTAAACAATTTAATTAGACATAAAATGGATCTAAAATCATACAACAATTGCACATTCACCATCCATTTACCTTTGCACACCATTGTGATGCATCAACCATGCACACCATGGTGTTCATCATTTGTGCCGCCACTTTGCTTTGCAACCAGCAATGAACTTTTGATCTCATGATCAAACACACAATTAAATCATATAATCAACAATCTAAATGGCAAATACAGTGGCTCTGATACCAATTGAAGGAACGAAAGCTTGAAAAACACAAGTTTATTCCATTGAATTCAAAAATTTTCACCTAGGTTCACATGCATCATACAAGATTTATTTTTATCTATTTGATTTCAATGATAAACAACATATTAAAACTCTTTTAATATGTTTTTGGATCTGTATTTTCCATTTAAGATTTTAAAATTAATCAGATTAATTTTAGAACCCTAGATTAAATCAAGAACGATTACACTAACCTCTTGATGCACTGCAGCGTGTCTGCGCCTTTGAGATTCGTCTTCAAGACACCAGATGTTGTCCCTCTAGCTTGTCCACACCAAGAACACCTATGGCAGCCCTGGAATAGCTTCTAAAGCTTTTTTCTATAAATTAGAAAATCAAGTTCTGCCTTTTAAGAGATTAAAGATGTAAACAGGACACTAGAAACAATTTCTAGTGTTTTTAATTCAAGAGATTGATGGCTAATCTCTTTGAATTGATAAGAGATGAAGAAGAAGAGATAAAAACTCTCAAAGTGGCGTGACAAAGGAGTGTGGCTGCTAGTTGTGTTTTATTTTCTCATAACAACACTTAAATAGCTAGGTTAACACATTAAACCCTTGTCACATGTCACCCTTTGATTAGCTCTAGGTTTAAGTGACCCAATCACATTGTGCCAAGTGTCAAACCTATATGTAATCTTGATTTTAATCACCTTACATGATTAAAAAAAACATTTGGCAAGCTTATGTGTTATGCCATGTGTCACCATCTCATGGTGCCACGTGTCACCATCTCATGGTGCCACGTGTCACACTGCAAAATGACCAAAATGCCCCTGTGTCTTAATTTTGAGTTCTTAACCCAAAATAATTATTTTCTTCTTCTAATTAATTTATATCAAATATAAATTAATTAATTAATCTCTATTAATTAATTTCTCATTAATTAAATTCATATTTAAACACTTTAAATATAAATTTAACTTATATTATACATCCAATAATCTAGATTTGGTTTCAAGTCATGCTAGGGACTTTGCAATCTAATTGCAAACCAAACCTATTTAATTAATCAATTAAACTCTTTAATTAATTAATTAAATCATATTTAAATAGGTGATAACTTGTGTATGTGTGTGACTTACTAGGCTCATCACTAATTGGCAATGAGACATGATATCAACTCTTAATATCATTAGAACTCTTTCTTACTATAAATGATTTCTCTAAATCACTTTATGAACCTCATAGACCATGGTTAACACCTAGCATAGCATGCCATGGCCACCCAATTAGTAATAAGGTTTACCTTAAATGAACCTATAATCATATGTTACCATGCACTAGAATCTCTCTGTTACAAAATTCCAACTCAAGCTGGAGTCATGGTTTATGTCAAACTCCATTTGCTATGAATATTATGTTCTCTTTTAATTCCAGTTCTTGATTAAAAAGATTTTCTCATCGTAAACTCTTTTCTCAATAAATCTATCTGTCTGCCAGTAACTTGAAACATCAAGAACAATTAAATGAACATAGGATTTTATCTCTATTTACTTAGAGGAACAGATTCCATCTTGATCAACACCTACCTCCATATATAACAAGTAGGAGCCAACACATGCCCATATACCCATACATAGTACAAGTATGAAAGCAGTATCAAACTCAAACTACCTATATACAAGATAACTGTGCTATCTCAGGTCTAAAGATTATATGCACTGATATGATTTATGACAAAACATTGACAAGAGTAAACTCCATGTGCTTGTCATAAGTGTCACTGGTTCGGCCTACTTATCATTTATAAGTGCCTATCATGTTTGTTATATGGTATGAGACTCACCATTCCATCTTATTCATATCTCATATAAATAACTTGGGAGCAAACACGAATACAATCTTTCTGGATAAGTCATGTCCTTATTATGAAGTATCCTCGATTGTGAACCTATTTATGATACTTTGTGCTAGAAATATTGTCACTCATATTCTTAACAACTTAGGAATAATATTTCTAACAAAATATCAATGGACCTTTTCTATTACACATAAATATATTATGTAAACGGAAAAGTGGAAATGCCTTTTTAATTAATAAAAATATGTACAAGATACATACTAGATGATATGCTCTAGGGCATACTACTAACAGACCGATGGTGTGACGGCCCAAGGTACTTGATACTCAATGCTAGTTTACCCATTTATCCAGTCCAGTCATCCAGTATAGGTTACTTGTGTAGGGGCGAGGGCGTGAGGCGAAATATCATCCATTGGAATTATGTAAAATGCACCAGGTAATGCCCAGGAAAGATGGTGGAGTCACAATGGTCTCGCTTAAGTACCACCTCCTTAGACAGCATTTCCTAAACATGCACTTCATACAATCCTAATAGAATCAAACCACTGGTAAGTAACACTACCATGGTACTAAGGATTTATGCCACGAAGGCATAGATAGACAGGAGTCGCCACTCGGGTAATAACCGGGACATATTCAGTGTTTCTTTCGAGGGTCATGGATGGCAACTTACTCCTTGCAGAGTTTCCACAACCATCATTACCATAGCCCAATGTCTAGGTTCGAGATAGTGAGTATGCAAGGAGAAGGTGTTAAGCACCCCTTATGCCTGGTCTCACCTCGTTAATTCAAGTGCCAGTCCTCTACTAATATTTCTAGAAGTCTTGTTTATTATTCCTTTATTAAACTTTATCCTAAAAAATACAATTCTAATCCTACACATGCAAGTAATTCACAAAAGGGTTGTTGTTTACACACAATTTTCATGCACAAGTAATTCCTATCTATGGGGTTGCTAATTATTTAAATGATATTTACCAGATGACTGAAATTAATTTATTGTTAAGAATTTAATTTACAAACAAATTCAATTTCAAATAATCCTATGTTTCTATTTAACCTAATTAATTAATTTTCACCAAGTTACCCTAAGGATAATTGAACTAAGTTAATTATGTACATGTGTAATTTATTCTAATATCACATAAGGCCCAAACGATCACAACCTAATAAAGATTTCTAACATGCAAATTTATTTTACAATTACCAAGTATTAAATTAAATTTATTTTATATGTCAATGTTAATTTAATTTACAAACAGGATTAATTTTAATTTATAAATTATTTATTTAAATTAATTACATGCAAAAGTCGATTAAATTAAAAACAAAGTTAATTTTAATTTACCAAATAAAAATTCTATTATTACTACAATTTCATGCCAATGGTTATTCGAGGAGTTTAGAGCTACTTACTTGTTGATAAATGCAATTGCCATTGGGGCAAGCTATCCTTAAAAAAGGGTCTTCTCTTCTAGTATAGCAATGATATCCCTGGCTTACTCTCGTTTAGCTCCACATAAGTTCCACGCAAATGCCCTCTTTGGTACTTACCTTAGGGCTACTTACCAATTTTGTTTATAATAAAAAATAAAGAAACTAAAGAAAATAAAAGAAATAAAAAAATATTAATAACAATTTACATTGGATTCTAATTTTAGTTTTCTAAAGGGTTAAGATTCCTAATTAGTTATAACTAACTAATGGTCTAAGTTTTCTAACATGATCCAAACACTTTATAACACTTCTTGAATTAAAAGAATACAGAAAAATAGATCAAATATCAATTAAAACCTAAGAAAATACAAGAACATGCATAAATATACAATTTCCAAATTCTGGCAGATTAATAGTAGCAAGAAATCTGACTTTTTAAAAATAGTTAAACATGCCTAAAAATCATAAAAAAATTACAGTAAACAGCCTACATATCATAAAAGATCATAAAATTTATAAATCAAACAAAACCCTAGCCGAATGGTCTACATAAATCGTAACTTTTCTAAGTGATAGAATCGTACTACTTTTTTGTAAAATTCATAACTCATTAACCACAATAGATATGAATGCAAAACCAAATGAAAAAATAATTTTAGACACTAGATTTACACAAAAATATTAAGAAACAAGGGAGATATGGGCTCCACAATTCGGGTGTCCTGCAAATCGGATTTTACAGGAACCCTAACTTTAAATAATCATAACTTATAAAATATTAAAGCTTTTTTAGTGATTCTTAAGCCTAAAATTAATAGATTTTCGTGTAGAATATGAATATAATTTTTAAAATTTTTTTACAGATTCAAAAAATAATGAAAAATAATAAAAATACGAGAGACAGAAAACTAAACATGTGCAAAGTTGTGTATCCCCTCAAATTAAACATGATTACATGATCTATATGAACATATAAAATAAATTAAAAACAAGGAACATAGAATTTAACATCACATGTCATAGATCTTGAAAAGAAAATAAAAGAACTAACCTTTAAGAAATATCGCTAGAAAAAAAAAGAACTGAAAGAAATTTAGCTATTCCTCTCTTTAATTTTTTTCACCTTTTTTTTTTCCTCCTTTTTCTCCTCCCCCCCTTCTTTTTTTATCAGTGGGGTATTTATAGGGTTTTGGGAGAGAGGTGTAACAGGGTTTGGAGTCCTAGCGTGATAAAGTTCAGATAACTTAAACAACTAGGATTGCAGAATTTGGGTGAGACTGAAATATGGATGAGGTGTTTCAACCAATGGGAAGAGAAGGAAAGGAGAAGGCACCAATAGGAAGTGAGGAAAAAGTATGGTAGGGTTTGAAGTCCTAGTGTGATAAAGTTTAGATAACTTAAACAACTGGGATCGAGGAATTTGGGTGAGATTGGGATATGGGTGAGGTGTTCCAACCAATAGGAAGATAGGGATAGAGAAAAAGATATTTTCTTATTTTAATTTTCAAAAAATAAATTAAATAGGTCTTATTTAAAATTCCTAACTAGGCTTTCTTAGGCCCATGGCGTCCAATTAAACTCAATTAGGTCCATTTAAGAACTACCCATATTAAATTTAAACAAAAAAAATTTATTTAAATTAAAATAATTTTCCAAAAAGCATATTATTATTATTATTATTATTATTATTATTTTTAAGATCATGCTACGGAATTAATAATTCAGTTCCATGCCTTCAATTATATCTTACAGTCATACAATTTTTCATCATCGGGTTTCCCACGGCCTCAATGCATATACTCATCACAAAATAAGGGTCTACAACTTGGGCAACCAAAAATGAAAGTGGATAAATTAAATGAAATAATGAATATAACAAGTACAAAATAAATAAGACTACAAATAATTATCGAAAAATTTTATGCATAAGACATCAGAACATTCACTGCATATTCATTTTCTGTTATTTCTTTTTATTCTATTATTGGCACCACTAAGCATTATTGCTTAGCGCGTTGCTTTTTGCCACGCGTAGGTTCTGGAGAGACCGATAGAGATCCCAGTAAACCACAGACTAGGTGAAACCATCTGCAACTCTGCATAGTATCCGTGTCACCTCACCGTCTTCAGTGCATTGGTAGGATACTAGGTTTTATTTTGGTATTTTGTAATTAACTTTTATTTTTCTCATGTATAATTGAGACTTATGTAATGTATTTTGATATTAATGTAAATAGTGGAAATTGTGTTTATAAATGGAACATTGAGTATTTATTTATGACTTATATATGAATATTATGTGAAATGAATGAATGAGAAATGAAAATATTATTGAAAAATATTGAGATTTTGTTGATGAAATGGAGTTTGGGAATCATTGAAAACATATTGGAAGTGTTTTTCACAGGTTTTGAAGAACTGTTTTCTTTATTTTTAGCCGGTACTCTGCCGGATTTTCTATAAAATTTGCGGAATCTTAAATAAATTTATGATTTCAATAAATGACTTAAATGAATGATATTTCACAAATTGTACCTCATAACTATGAAAAAAATAAATAAGGAAAATAAAAATAATTGAAATAAAATAGGGTGTTCCTGTACATAGTGTGGCATATCTTACTCGGCTATACTGTAGATGAGTAAGGGGTGTCACATATATCATTTCATAAGCAAAACTCTAATTTTTTCACAAACCCTAATTCCCAATTGTCCATTTCATGCTTTTTATGTCATCTAACACATCCAACACACATAGTTCAACATCTAACTCAAGTTATCTCATCACAAACCACTTCTAAACAATTCAAGTCATACAAATCAACAAATCTCATCCTTCTCTCATGGCTGCAAATTTTCATACACACTTCAATATAATTGTTTTATTCAATTTTACAACAAATTATCATTTAACTTGTCTTCCTAACAAAGATTAAAAGATATGAAAGTAAGTATAGGCACTAACCTTGATTTAGCTAATTTTCAAAGCTTGAAAACTCTTTTTTTTTTTTTTCTTTCTTTTTGCTACCCAAGACTTGCTCTAGGTGTAAGAGTAAATATTTGTGAAGGGAAGCTAGGGTTTTGAGGTGATTTGGGTGGGTTAGCTCAAGCTTGATCAAGCTTCCATGGAGTTTTCTTTCCTCTCTCTCTCTCTCTCTACGTTTTTGGCTGCCTAAAGGTTGAAGATGTTGATTGTTTGTCAATTTTTGGTCTTCCTTATCCCTTTTAATGAGTTTAATAAATTGTGATTGTCACACCCTACCCCTCTGTAAGGCATGACATCATCCCGTAGTATACCTAATGAATTACCAACTTCGTCTACTGATAACCCATTAAATACACTATGAGGGATTTTAAAACTTTTCTTACTTCTTTTTACAGTGGTGAGCACTACTTATAGGTGTTAAAAACTTTTTTGAACTGAAGTGAAACAGCTAACACATTTGAATTATTAGTAATTTCTATAAAAATTTTAGCGGAGTGCCATCTGTATTTTGAATAAAGCAGTTCTTCAAAAACCTATAAAAAGCACTTCAAATATATTTCTCAATCTCAAAACCACAATAATTTTTCAATATTTCCAAAGGTTGAGATAAAAGAAATATAGTACAAAATTTTCAAGTCAAAATAATTCACAATTTATTTTTACAACTTCAATGTACAATTTTAATTTGCAACTGCTCAAAACCAAGAACATTATATACATACAGTGATCATATATTATAATACAAAATGCAAAATATGGTATACTCAATATACCCGATGATCTCTCACTGAAGCACTAGCAGCCTAATCACGCTCACTACCACTCGATCTACAAAGAATGAAAAGCTATCGCTGAGTAAAATTTACTCAGTGGTGCACAATAACAATTTGAAATGCGATATATAAATCTTTTATTTACAATTCATAAATCAAATGATTCACAATTCCATTTCATAATTTACAAAGTTCATATAACACAAATTTGATCAAATAACTGAGCAATACAGTTTTGCCAATCAATAACACAATTTGATCAAATAACTGAATAATATAGTTTTGCCAATCAATAACACAATTTGATCAAATAACTAAATAACACAGTTTTACCAATCAATAACACAATTTAGGCTATGACATAATTTTTCCACACATGCCGTGTTGTACACCACGACAAGACACACTCACCCCAATAATCGAAATCAATGAGGGAGGAAGCTAGCTAAATAATGAGTACTCATCCACACTCACCTCAGACTGACAAGTCAAAGAGGGAGGAATATAGTCATACTCACCCCATAAATGGAGGAGGAATATAGTGTACTTATCAGAGCACTTGCTGGCATTACGTATCGCCATCCCTGCAAGCTCCTGGGTTCACGCGTGAGAGTTCCCAGGAATCGTAGGCGTTACGTATCGCCGTCCCTACTTTGCTCCGATACCATTAAATACAATTTATCTCAAAATTTCCATTTACAAGTACGCAACACAATAATTTCCAAATAATATTCTCAAAACCAAAACAATAAAAAATTATTCATAACTCATTTCTCTAAATAAATTTGCTAGTAAAAGCAATGAATATAAAAGTATTGTGCACGGACACAATTTAAAACTATAATGTTCAATTAAATTTTTAAGTAGAAAATGAGAAGTCAAAATTATTGTGCACAAACACAATTTAAAACAATAACATACAAATAATCATAATTTATTTCAATTGAAAAATTCAAAAGAAATAGCTATTGTGCACAAACACCATTTAAAACAATAACATACAAATAATCATAATTTATTTCAATTGACAAATTCAAAAGAAATAACTATTGTGCACAAACACCATTTAAAATAATAACATACAAATAATCATAATTTATTTCAATTGAAAAATTCAAAAGAAATAACTATTGTGCACAAACCTCTGATAACTGTCTCTTGGCTTTGACTTAGTGTTTCCTTCCCTTTCCCTGAGTCTTTGCTAATTGAAGCACACAATTTGAAGTGTTTCAGTACTCATTTATACTGTTTCTAACAATAAGGCTTAATAGTTAATTCATTGAATTCTATTATTTCCTTAGTCAACCTAAGATGTTGACCCTCGATGCAGTCTAGGTAAATTTGGTTTCAATGTTACCAATATGTCACATTTTATAGCCTTTTAGTGTTGGTACATGTTACCCAATTCATTTCCATGTATAGTGCACTTTAGTGCAATTTGTCGGATTTCGATACACTAATTTTACCTAACTGGATGACCTAGTTCTCTTGGTTTTCGGGTTTCGGTCAAAACTACAAACTTTTAGATCTATGTCTTATTGCAGGCGAGGCCAAATTTCAGGTCATTCTGAGTTTACTAGACCAAGTTATGGTTATTTTACTATTGCTGGTCAAAATGCATCAAAATTGGTCACTTTAGGTCATTTTAGGTTCGGCCAGTTTTTTAATCCGAACTTATGCAAGCTATTTGACTTACTTATGGTAATTTCTGGGCTTTGGTGTCTCCACAAGACTTGTAGATATATATCTCAACTATTCATGGTAAAAATTTCAAGTCAATTGGACCTGTTTTGAGTGAGTTATGGCCAAAATACTAACTACTGCCCAAATGATCAATTTTCAGGCCTTAAATGCTCTAATCCAGATTTGGTTATTTTTCAAGTTACCTTCCAAGCAGAATTTTGCTAAGCTTCCTTCATGAAAGTTGGCACTTTTTGTGCCTAGTTTCACCTCCAATTGGTCTCATACCAATTGGAGTCACACACTTAAGGTTCTAGGCCAAAATACACACTGCCCTATTGCAACACTCTTCATCACATACCAAATACACCTTTAACACTTACCAAGTTACACATTCATGCCATTTTTGTTTTGTACCATAACCTAAACACATTTCACAACACATTTTTGGTCACTTTGGCAGCTTATAACCACACTCAATATGCACATTATAGTCCAGAATTTACCAAGTTCAAATTACACACAATTTAACTACATAACGAAGCTCATTCACATGTCCAAACTCAAACCTTTATACCCATGTACAAGCTGCCATAACAAATACCATAATTCAACAATAATATTTCACAAACCAAACCATGAAACAATATTTTGGGTTCACACTTCAAGCTGCCGATTTGTACCTTACTTTGAATAAAGTTCCAAGCTTCCAAATTCAAGTACACATTCACATATACTTAGTATACATCACCGAATTTATTCCTACACATATAAAAACTTAATCAACCCTTTAATCTACCATTTAAAAGCAAGAATAAACTGCCCTTAAGGAGTTTCCATGGCTGCCAAAAATAAACATCTCCCTTAATACATCAATCTCCAAAAATCCCTCCACAATTTAAGTACCCATCAAAAATACCTACTTACCACTTCGGAAACTCGTCAAAACTTCGCCAAAACTTGATCTTCTTGCTGCCTATCTACTGCCCAAGGTGTATGGACAACTTTTAGTGAAGGGAAGTGCAAGGAAGGAGGCTTGGATCACGCTTGCATGAAGCTTGTAAACAATGCGTCCATGGAGGTTTTCACTCTTCCATTTTTGGCTGGCTGTCTTAAACATGGAAGAATGTCACACCCTACCCCTCTGTAAGGCATAACATGATCCCGTAGTATACCTAATGAATTACCAACTTAGTCTACTGATAACCCATTAAATACACTACAAGGGATTTTAAAACTTTTCTTACTTCATTTTACAGTGGTGAGCACTATTTACAGGTGTTAAAAACTTTTTGTGAACTGACTTGAAACAGTTAACACATTTAGACTATTAGTAATTCCTGTAAAATTTTTGGCAGAGTGCCATCTGTATTTTGGATAAAACAGTTCTTCAGAAAACCTGTAAAAAACACTTCAATGTATTTCCAAATCTCTACTTCAACAGTTAAACAGCACAATTTCTTTTTCAACTCAAATCCACAATAATTTTTCAAAGACTGAGAAAAAAGAAAGATAATACAATTTTTACAAGTCAAAATACTCATAATTTACTTTACAACTTCAATGTACAATTTTAATTTACAACTGCTCAAAACCAAGAATAATATATACATACAGTGAACATACATTACAGTACAAAATGCAAAATGTGGTATACTCAATATAGCCGATTATCTCATCAATGCACAAGCGACCTAGTCTCACGCTCGTCTGCTTCATCTACTGCGACAAAGAATGAAAAGCTATCGCTGAGACAATGTCTCAGTAGTGCACAACATTAACAAATACAACTTTAAATCAAATTTCATAAATCATATAAATGATGGATATATAAAACCATAGTTAAATTCAAGACAATGAATGTCATAAGGAATTTAACACAATATCACATTAAATCTCAGTAATCAAAACATAGTTAAATTCAAAAGACAGTGAATGTCAATAAGAATTTAAACTCCATTTCACAAATTATCAAATCGCATAATAACACAATTTAGTCGAATAATTTAAGAATACAGTGTTGCCAATTCATTCACAACTTAAGCCATGACACAAAATTTTCGATCAATGCCGCGTTGTACACCACGACAAAGCAATCACAACCCCACTAATCGAAATCAATGAGGAAGGGAGCTAGCTATATAATGAGTACTCATCCGATCACCTCAACTGGTAAACCAGAGAGGGAGAAAAATAAACGATCACGACTCCATAAATGGAGAAGGAAAATAAACTATCACAGCCCCATAAAATGGAGAAGGAATGATATGATACTGTCATGCTAAGTGTGAACACAAAATCAATTCCAAACATTTTATTCAAATGATTCGTGAGAATCCAAAAAATTTCTAAAGTCATAAATTCATTTACAAAATGGCAACACAATTCATAATTAACTTCAAATTTTCACAAATCACAGTAAATTAATTTTTCCACAGTTTTAAACTATTTACAATGCTTTTTCAAGCAATAAGTATCCATTCAAATACATTTCCATAATTGAAAACAATAATATACAAATAGTCATAATTTATTTCTATTGAAACATTCAAAAGAAATAACTGTTGTGCACAAACCTCTGATAACTATCTCCTGGTCTTGACTCAGTGTTTCCTTCCCTTTCCCTGAGTCTTTGCTAACTGAGAAACACAATTTAAAGTGTTTCAGTACTTAATTAAACTGTCTCTAACGATAATGCTTGATAATTAATTTACTGAATTCTATTATTTGCTTAGTCAACCTAATATGTCGACCCTCGATGCATTCTAGGTGAATTAGGTTTTAAGGTTACCAATATGTCACATTCGATAGTCTTTTAGGGTTGGTACATACTACCAAGTTCATTTCCATGTATCTTGCATTTTCTTGCAATTTGCTGGATTCCGGGATACTAGTTTGACCTAGCCGGACGACCTAGTTCCCTCGGTTTTCGGGTTTTGGTCAAAACTACAAACTTGTAGATCTATGTCTTATGGAATGCGGGGCAAAATCTCAGGTCATTCTGAGTTATGTAGTCCAAGTTATGGTCATTTTACTATTGCTGGTTAAATTGCATCAAAATTGGTCACTTTAGGTCACTTTAGGTCATTTTAGGTTCGGCCAGTTTTTGGACCCGAACTTGTGCAAGCTGTTTGACTTGCTTATGGTCATTTATGGGCTTTGGTGTCTTCATAAGACTTGTAGATATAGGTCTTAAATATTCATGGTCAAAATTTCAGATCAATTAGACCTGTTTTGAGTGAGTTATGGCCAAAACACTAACTGCTGCCCAAATGGTCAGTTTTTAGGCCTTAATTGCACTAATCCGGATTTGGTCACTTTTCAAATTACCTTACAAGCAGAATTTTGGCAAGCTTCCTTCATGAAAGTTGGCACATTTTGTGCCTAGTTTCACCTCCAATTGGTCTCATACCAATTGGAGCCACACACTTAAAGTTCTAGGCCAAAATGCATATTGCCCTATTGCACTTTGTTTATTACTCATCAAAGCTCACTTTTAGCATTTACCAATTCACACATTCTTACCCAATCTGGTTTGTACCATAACCTAAACGTATTTTACCACATATTGTTGATCATTTTGGCAGCTTACAATCACATTCAACATACACCACAAAGTGCAGAATTTGTCAAATTCAATTACAACAATTTAACTACCTATTCATGCTCATTTACATGTCCAACTTCACACCATCATACATATACCCAAAATGCCATAACAACTAACACAATTCAACATTAATATTCCATAAACCAAACATGAAATAACATCCTTATGGTTCACCAAACGAGGCTGCCAATTCATGCATTACATTCCATTAATTTCCAAGCTTCAAATTTCAAGTACACTTTCACATACACTAAGTATACATCACCCAATTTATTCCTACACATATAAACACTTAATCAACCCTTTAATCTACCATTTACAAGCAAGAATAAACTGCCCTTAAGGAGTTTCCATGGCTGCCAAAAATAAACATCACCCTTAGAACATCAAACTCCAAAATTCTTTTCACAATTCAAGTACCCATAACCTCCTCACAAACTTTAATGAAGCAATAACCAAAAATACAAACTTACCACTTTGGAAACTCTTCAAAACCTTGACTAAACTTGATCTTCTTACTGCCTATCTACTACCCAAGTGGTGTAGAACAATTTTTGTGAAGGAAAAGGTAAGAAAATTGGCTTGGAGATGAAGGGATGATGCTTGCATGAAGCTTGAAACAAATGGCCATGGAGGTTTTCTTCCTCCTTGTTCTCGGCTGGAATTTGAGAGGTAGAAGAAAGTGATATTATGCTGTCCAAAAATCAGATTAATGGTCCACTTTAAGTGTTAGTAGACCACTAAGTGGAAGGATAATGTTAATTTAATCTTAAGGTTTTATTTTCCCACATTTAACTCCCAAATTTTGCTATTTAAACTATGTACCACCAATTTAATTTTTCATGACATTTTCCAAGTGTAATATTATTTAATTTTAATGGACATTTAGGTCAAAAAATAATTCGGGGTGTCAAATGACCACAATGCCCCTGTTCGGGTTGTATTCCCGATTTTTCGGTAACACCGGGTTTTGTCCGTTTTTTGATTTCTCACTTTTCTTTATACTAATTATTTAATTTTTCTTTGATATTTCTAATGATATTTATATTTCAATAAATATTTATTTGAGTCCTAAAAATATTTTCCAGGGTTCCCCACAGTCCAGGGCTAGTTAATGGTCCACGCCGTGACTTCCCGGTGCGGTCACCCATCGCTAGGGTTCTCGGCTCGCTTAACTTGATTGCATTTCTTTACTATTATTTTTCTTTTGTTTTTCTTGTATTTTCTTTTCTTTTATTTCATTATTTTATGTCTCCTCACTCATATTGAAGTGTAGTTCTAGGCATCCTAGCTGTCCGCATAACACTGTCACCTAACAAGAGAATGCACTACCGAACTTAGGGGTGTTACAATTCTCCCCCCCTTAAAATAAATTTTGTCCACGAAATTTTACCTAATAGCCATCTTACAATAGTCATACGTTTATTTTCTCTTTTCTATATGATCGTATAATCTTCTTTTCCTCAAATTTGTATAAGACTTTTAACAATCTAATACAACGTTTAATTTATTTGGATAACACCAATCTCCTCTTACTATTGTGCTGTGTAATATTTCGGTTCATGTTCCTTTTTGAATGACCCTTGAGGTCATGTTAGAATCATTTATCTAGTCATTGGTCCTCTGACCATTCTAGTCCATAGTCTTCCTCACATTCGTAATATTTCTTTGTTTTATATGAATCAACTGTTCGAATCTCTACTTTCATAACTCTTTTTATCTGTCAATATTCTATAACTTACTTCCTTTTGTACTGAATTATAACCTTTCGATATTTTAACTTTTGAGTTTCAGATCCCTAATTAGGATTTTCAAACTTATTCCTAACAATTAAATTTTGTCCTGGCATAACTATACCAAAATAGATGCCGTTGGCAACTATTCTCATCTAGGTGTACTATCAGGTAGTACGTAGCTCTACACAATAATCTCAAGTTAGTGCAGTAATCTGTAGCATACAGTATAAACATCAAGAACATTACATAGTTACTACAATACATCCCAATAGATCAAACTTTCCTATCCTTTATCCTTTTCGAATTCACTGATATCCAAACTTATTCTGATTACAATATCCATTAGCAATTACTAACAGTAACATCCTTGCCCCCATCTAGGGCAATTCCATTACTGCATCTTACTTTTACGTCCTCTTGCCTTACATTAAGTAGGCTCGCCAATTAGCTTTATAATTTATGGTGTGTCAGAAAATACTTTTCGCCGATAAACTCTTCCAAAACTAATTTCACTTATTATCACAATCCTTATCCTAAAGGACTAATCACTAATACATCAAAATTTATTTCCCTGTAAAGGAATAACAACTTCACTTATTATCACATTCATGCTCATTTACATGTCCAACTTCACACCATCATACATATACCCAAACAGCCATAACAACTAACACAATTCAACATTAATATTCCATAAACCAAACATGAAATAACATCCTTATGGTTCACCAAACTAGGCTGCCAATTCATGCATTACATTCCATTAATTTCCAAGCTTCAAATTTCAAGTACACTTTCACATACACTAAGTATACATCACCCAATTTATTCCTACACATATAAACACTTAATCAACCCTTTAATCTACCATTTACAAGCAAGAATAAACTGCCCTTAAGGAGTTTCCATGGCTGCCAAAAATAAACATCTCCCTTAGAACATCAAACTCCAAAATTCTTTTCACAATTCAAGTACCCATAACCTCCTCACAAACTTTAATGAAGCAATAACCAAAAATACAAACTTACCACTTTGGAAACTCTTCAAAACCTTGACTAAACTTGATCTTCTTACTGCCTATCTACTGCCCAAGTGGTGTAGAACAGTTTTTGTGAAGGAAAAGGTAAGAAAATTGGCTTGGAGATGAAGGGATGAAGCTTGCATGAAGCTTGAAACAAATGGCCATGGAGGTTTTCTTCCTCCTTGTTCTCGGCTGGAATTTGAGAGGTAGAAGAAAGTGATTTTATGCTGTCCAAAAATCAGATTAATGGTCCACTTTAGGTGTTAGTGGACCACTAAGTGGAAGGATAATGTTAATTTAATCTTAAGGTTTCATTTTCCCACATTTAACTCCCAAATTTTGCTATTTAAACTATGTACCACCAATTTAATTTTTCATGACATTTTCCAAGTGTAATATTATTTATTTTTAATGGAAATTTAGGTCAAAAAATAATTCGGGGTGTCAAATGACCACAATGTCCTTGTTCGGGTTGCATTTCCGATTTTTCGGTAACACCGGGTTTTGTCCGTTTTTTGATTTCTCACTTTTCTTTGTACTAATTATTTAATTTTTCTTTGATATTTCAAATGATATTTATACTTCAATAAATATTTATTTGAGTCCTAAAAATATTTTTCAGGGTTCCCCGCAGTCCAGGGCTAGTCAACGGTCCACGCCGTGACTTCCCGGTGCGGTCACCCATCGCTAGGGTTCTCGGCTCGCTTAACTTGATTGCATTTCTTTACTATTATTTTTCTTGTATTTTCTTTTCTTTTATTTCATTATTTTATGTCTCCTCACTCATATTGAAGTGTAGTTCTAGGCATTCTAGCTTTCCAGACAACACTGGTCACCGAAACAGTAGAACGCACTACCGAACTTAGGGGTGTTACAATTCTCCCCCCCCCCCCCCCTTAAAATAAATTTCGTCCATGAAATTTTACCCAATAGCCATCTTACAATAGTTATACGTTTATTTTCTCTTTTCTATATGATCATATAATCTTCTTTTCCTCAAATTTGTATAAGACTTTTAACAATCTAATACAACGTTTAATTTATTTAGATAACACAAATCTCCTCTTACTATTGTGCTGTCTAATATTTCGGTTCATGTTCCTTTTTGAATGACCCTTGAGGTCATGTTAGAATCATTTATCTAGTCATTGGTCCTCTGACCATTCTAGTCCATAGTCTTCCTCACATTCGTAATATTTCTTTGTTATATATGAATCAACTGTTCAAATCTCTACTTCCATAACTCTTTTTATTTGTCAATATTCTATAACTTACTTTCTTTTGTACTGAATTATAACCTTTCGATATTCTAACTTTTGAGTTTTAGATCCCTAAGTAGGATTTTCAAACTTATTCCTAACAATTAAATTTTGTCCTGGCATAACTATACCAAAACAGATGCCGTTGGCAACTATTCTCATATAGGTGTACTATCGGGTAGTACGTAGCTATACACAATAATCTCAAGTTAGTACTGTAATCTGTAGCATACAGTATAAACATTAAGAACATTGCATAGTTACTACAATACATTCCAATAGATCAAACTTTCCTATCCTTTATCCTTTTCGAATTCACTGATATCCGAACTTATTCTGATTACAACATCCATTAGCAATTACTAACAGTAACATCCTTGCCCCCATCTAGGGCAATTCCATTACTGCATCTTACTTTTACGTCCTCTTGCCTTACATTAAGTAGGCTCGCCAATTAGCTTTATAATTTATGGTGTGTCAGAAAATACTTTTCGCCGATAAACTCTTCCAAAACTAATTTCACTTATTATCACAATCCTTATCCTAAAGGACTAATCACTAATGCATCAAAATTTATTTCCCTGTAAAGGAATAACAACTGAACATATAATTCTAACACTAACATAAAAGCATTCAGACTCCAGGTCAAATAATACATAAACGAAGAGTGCCATCTTTCTTCTTAACAAACAATACTGGCGCTCCCCAAGGTGACACACTAAGGCGGATGAAGCCCTTTTTAAGTAATTCTTGCAGTTGTATCTTCAACTCCTTCAACTCTACTGGTGCCATTCTGTATGGCATTATGGAGATTGGATCCACACCAGGTATAACATTAATTTCAAACTGCATTTCTCTTTCCAGAGGTAGTCCTGGCAATTCATCAGGAAACACATATGGAAAGTCATATACTGTAGGGATGTCCTTCAATGCTGGACTCCCCACTTGGGTGTCTACCACATGTGCCAAGTATGCTTCAAACCCCTTTCTGATCATTTTTCCAAGCTAGTGCAATTAAATGATGTTTGATGGTACAATCGCTTCTCCCATGTATTACCACATCATTGCATCGAGGAGACCAAAAGTGATCTTTTCACCTACAGTCAATCATGGCATGATGCCTGGCTAATCAATCCATGCCCAAGATGATATCATAATCTCTGAAGGGCATTTCAATGAAATCAAACAGAAAAGTGTGTCCTTGGATCACCAAACGACAATGTAACACTCTCCCGGTAACAACTCCGTACATTCTACTGTTCCGGTGACTGGTGTCGGTCCGGATAGCTAGAACGTCCGAGTTAAACGAGCCGGTGAGGAACCATAATTAACTCAAATATTAATAAGAAAAATTTAGTAAAAATTTTAGAAATAAAATACAACCGAGTTAAACGAGCCGGTGCCCTAGCGATGGGTAACCCAGAGGGAAGTTGCGGTTCTCGTAACTAGGAGCCCTAGACCCGGGGGAAAAATTATAAAATAATTTTTGGGACTCTAGAGAAGGGTTATTGAGGTTCCCATGGCATTAGAATGCCAAGAAATACCTAGAAAAATTTTTCAATCGGTACAGACAATTTTGACCCGTTAAGCCAAACGGAGGGCATTTTGGTCATTTCGCCTTCAGAGGTGATTTTTGGCCGACTTGTCCAGTTGAGTAAATAATTATTATGACATAAAATATGAATTAATGTTGATGAAAAACTAATTTAAAGTTAGTAGAAAAGAAAAGAAAAGAAATTGAATGAAAACTTGAATTATGACACCATAATGATGTCATCAAAAAGGCCTCCACCAATCACACTTTAACAAGCACTCTCAAACCACTTAAAAAGGAAAGAAATGAGTTAAAAATTAAACAAATTTTCTGCTCTTCTTCTCCAAATTTCGCAGCCCTCTCCCTCACCTCTCTCAACCTCCATGAAAGCCTCCTTGTAAGCTTGATTTCTCCCTTCATCCCACCATAAAACCCCATCTTCCTTTCACAAAAATTGGTCATCACAATTTGTGCAATACTTGGGCAGCAAAAAGAAGTGAAAATAAAGAAGTTTTTTTCAAGCTTGGATTGGCATACAACAAGGTTAGTGCACATATATACTTAAATCTCCTTTATTCCATGTTAAAGCCTTAAAGTGAGTAAGAATTTGTAACTTAAATGAATGAAATTTATGTTTATGCATGCCTTGAATTTTGGCAGCCCTAAGGAAGGAACAATGATGGAGTGTTTTTGATGGTTTTAATGGACTTAGAATGAATTGGAGATTATCTTTAAGCTATATATCTACATAGATAATGAATTAGTGTGCTTAACTAAGGTGTATGGGTAAATTGAAATGGAAACTAGGGTTTTGAGGGTGAAAATGTGGACTTGGCTTATGAAATTGTTAAAGGACATTCTAATGGTCAATTAGTGACCATTTGAGGAAATTTAACCATAATTTGGACTGAAAATTAGCATGGCAAAGTGAATGACTATGCTGCCTAGGGACAGCAGCAATAGTGACTGAGATTCCAGTCCAATTAGACAGCCATACCTTTGGATGTGTTGGTCCAATTGGTGTTTGGCCAATTGGACATGAAACTAGGCTTATAATGGCACATTGTTTCTGAAGAAACCATGCCCAAAAGACCAAAGCAAGAGGACCAAAAGTTGGCCCCAATCCGGATACCCTGCAACTGATTCTGCAGAATGACCAAATGAACAGTAACTGTTCATTTGGCCATAACTCACTGTGGATTTGGTCAATTGACCTGAAATTTTTACAGCAATAAGCTAAGACATAGACAAACAACTTTCATGAAGAAACCTACCCAAAATTATGTCCAGAACCTAACCCAAATGGCAGTCACAGTCACTGTTCATGTTACTGTAGATTTGGTAACTCTGCAGTTTTGGCAATCCGGCCAGCTGTGGTTTTTGGACCATATCTGGAGCTACAAAACTTCAAATGGAGTTATTCAAAAAAGGACATTCAACTAGACAAAATAAGGAACAACTTTCATGTTTACCATTTCCTCAAATTCCCACTGCAACAGTGCTCAATAAAATAGTAAAGTCAGGCTTCAAAATCTGAAAATTCTGCTTCCCTTGTTGAAATGGTATAAATGCTTAATGCCAATAAGTTTTGAATGCCAAATGTGGTATGTTGGGAGTGCCAAAGTCAATGTACATATTTTCTATCCAAAAGTCAACATTTTTGTTGACCAATGAGGTGAATAGTAACACCAAAACTTGAAATTCACAAATTGAAGAATTTAAAAGTTTCAAATGCCCTAGTATATCTAACAAGATTGGTTTGGATAGTTTGGCATGCCAATAGGGTTCAGTTAACAGTACTGCACATGGAAATATGCCATTCCGTGATTTTATGGCTTTTAGCCATTCTGACCTTGCATTGAGATTTGGCCTTGTGCCTGACGTATTTACAACTTGTTAGCTGTTCTGTTGCACACCGGGAGATGCATATGTGACCGATGGTGTGACGGGCCGAGGTACTAGGTACCTAGTGCCAGTTTACCCGTTTATCCAGTCCAGTCGTCTAGTGTAGGTTACTTGGGCAACCAAATGAATGAAAGTGAACCAAGTTAATGAAATGATGGATATACCAATACCAAACAAACAAATCATACACATTCTATACATATTTATTTTCTGCTATTTTCTTTTATAATATTATTTCACCACTAAGCATTATTGCTTAGTGCGTTTCTTTTGCCACGCGTAGGTACTGGAGATACAGAACGTGAGCCCAGTAGACCACAGACTGGGTGAGTCCATCCTACAGTTCTGCACAGTGTCTGTGTCACCTCAACTTCTGTAGTGCATTGGTAGGGCACTAGGTGTCATTTTGTCATTTTGTAACTAAATTTTTATTTTCTCATATGTAATTAAACTTGTGTAATGTATATTGATGTTCATGTAAATTATGAAAATTGTATTTGTCAATGGAAAAGTAAATATCTATTTGTGATTTATACTTGATTATAATATGTGATGGATGATTGAGAACTGAAATTGAGAAATGTTGTTGAGATCTTGATATTGATATTTTGTTGATGAATTGAAGTTGAGATTGTTTGGAAATTATTTGGAAGTGTTTTTAACAGGTTCCGAAGAACTGTTTTCTCCATTTTTAGCCGGTATTCTGCCGGATTTTCTATAAAATTTTCGGAACCTCAAATAAATTATAATTTCAATAAATGAACTATATTTCATAAACTATATTCAAAACTATGACAAAAAAAATTGATTAAGGAAAAATAGAGTGTGCCGATACACCGTGTGGCATTGCTTACTCGGGTATACTGTACACGGGTAAGGGGTGTCACAGTCAATCTCTATACATTCTATTAACCCTGACTTCCTGTCCTAACGGACTTGTTACTAGCATCTCAAAGTCCATTTTTGTACATGGAATAGCAATACAATTAATGATGCTAGCACTCACAAAAAAATGGGTAGAACTCGGATCAAATAACACAAACACATTTTGATTAAAAGTTGAGAAGGTACCAGCCACAACATCAGATGTCTCGGCTTCTTCTCTCTGTCTTAATGCATAGACTCTGACTGGAGCACTGTCTTACTCTGACTATTTCACTGTGCCTTGGCTGCCTACTGAGCTACCTCTACCCCTGCCTTTACCTCTACTGGGTGGTTGTGAACTTCTAGTGACAGGGCTCTGAACTGACCCTTCTGCAGTAGTAGGAGGTGGTCTAACTCTGCGACTACTGGTGCAGTCCTTGGCAAAGTGTCCTGTGCCTCCACAGTTATAAAAGGCTCCAATAGCCTTATAGCATATCCCGCCATGATATCTTCCACAAGTTTCACATTGGCGGGAATGGTAGGAACCTCTGGTACTCTGCTGACCAGATAGAGGAGGTTTCTGTCCTGAATGTCTTCCCCTACTAGACTTCTTGCCACCTCTGTTGCGTTCCCCATGATTCTTCCTCTTTCCAATAGGACCACTGGAACTCTGTTCTACTGATTTTCCCTCTTTCTCATTCTTCTCTTATTTCTTTTTCTCAGGAGCAGCTTCAGACTCAATTCTTTCCAACTCTAGGGCTTAAGAAACAAGTTTAGAGAAGTTAGTGTGTTTGAATCCGACCACTTGTAATCTGATACTGGGTTTCAAGCTAGTTTTAAACCTCTTGCATCTCTCCCTGCTGGTAGAAAGTAAACTCACTGCAAAATGGCTTAGGCGGGAAAATTCCCTTTCATACTTAGCCACTAATCTGCTCCCCTGTTAAAGACTTAGGAATTCTTGTAACTTCTAGTCTACATAAGCATCAGGGACATATTTTTGTCTGAATTCCCTGAGAAAATCATTCCATGTTAGCACTGCAGGTTCTACCAGACTGTGGGGAATGGTTTTCCACCACCATAAGCATCCTCAGAGCAAAGATACTGAATATTCAAATCGAGCTCTTACATGCAAAGGCGCTTTCTTGAATACCCTATCCATCCTCTCTAACCACTGCTCGCCTCTATAGGATCTATCATCCCTTGAACTCTGTAGCCCCATATTTCATCAATTTGTCATACTGTCTAGCAGAAGACTGTGGTTGTACCACTGGTGTCTGTATTGGGACTTGAGTAGGCACATTACCAGCCATTTGTTGGAACATTACAGCCATCTACTGAGCGAACTGAGTAGGAAACTGTGGTACTGTGGGGGCTGGTGCTGCCGAACCACTGATGTTGTGTAGGGCTGGGGCATCCCCTTGCACCTCAGCCTCTATAGATTGATCAACTGAACGATCACCCTCTTCCATAGTCAATGCTAGGATCTTAGATCTCCTGAATAAATAACACAAGGAGATTTCCTCCCGTTAATGCATATTTATAATGTAATGTACTGTATGTATCAAACAATGATATTGAGCAGTTGTACTATGAAGAAAGAATATTCGAATAACCTGTGAAAATAGAATTTAAAAACTAGCTCTGATACCACTAAAACATATCACACCCTACCCCTCTGTAAGTCATAACATGATCCCATAGTATACCTAATGAATTACCAACATCGTTTACTGATAACCCATTAAATACACTACAAGGGATTTTAAAACTTTTCTTACTTCATTTTACATTGGTGAGCACTATTTACAGGTGTTAAAAACTTTTTGTGAACTGACTTGAAATAGTTAACACATTTAGACTATTAGTAATTTCTGTAAAAATTTTGGCAGAGTGCCATCTGTATTTTGGATAAAACAGTTCTTCAGAAAACCTGTAAAAAGCACTTCAATGTATTTCCAAATCTCCACTTCAACAGTTAAACAACACAATTTCTTTTTCAACTCAAATCCACAATAATTTTTCAAAGACTGAGAAAAAAGAAAGATAATACAATTTTTACAAGTCAAAATACTCATAATTTACTTTACAACTTCAATGTACAATTTTAATTTACAACTGCTCAAAACCAAGAATAATATATACATACAGTGAACATACATTACAGTACAAAATGCAAAATGTGGTATACTCAATATAGCCGATTATCTCTCACTGAATGCACAAGCAGCCTAGTCTGCTGCCCTGTCCGTCTATCTACCTGCGACAGCAATGAAAAGCTATCGCTGAGACAATGTCTCAGTGGTGCACAACATTAACAAATACAACTTTAAATCAAATTTCGTAAATCATATAAATGATGGATACATAAAGCCATAGTTAAATTCAAGACAATGAATGTCATAAGGAATTTAACACAATATCACATTAAATCTCAGTAATCAAAACATAGTTAAATTCAAAAGACAGTGAATGTCAATAAGAATTTAAACTCAATTTCACAAATTATCAAATCGCATAATAACACAATTTAGTCGAATAATTTAAGAATACAGTGTTGCCAATTCATTCACAACTTAAGCCATGACACAAAATTTCCGATCAATGCCGCGTTGTACACCACAACAAAGCAATCACAACCCCATTAATTGAAATCAATGAGGAAGGGAGCTAGCTATATAATGAGTACTCATCCGATCACCTCAACTGGTAAACCAGAGAGGGAGAAAAATAAACGATCACGACTCCATAAATGGACAAGGAAAATAAACTATCACAAACCCATAAAATGGAGAAGGAATGATATGATACTGTCATGCTAAGTGTGAACACAAAATCAATTCCAAACATTTTATTCAAATGATTCGTGAGAATCCAATAAATTTCTAAAGTCATAAATTCATTCACAAAATGGCAACACAATTCATAATTAACTTCAAATTTTCACAAATCACACTAAATCAATTTTTCCACAGTTTCAAACTATTTACAATGCTTTTTCAAGCAATAAGTATCCATTCAAACACATTTCCATAATTGAAAACAATAATATATAAATAGTCATAATTTATTTCAATTGAAACATTTAAAAGAAATAACTGTTGTGCACAAACCTCTGATAACTGTCTCCTGGTCTTGACTCAGTGTTTCCTTCCCTTTCCCTGAGTCTTTGCTAACTGAGAAACACAATTTGAAGTGTTTTAGTACTTAATTAAACTGTCTCTAACGATAATGCTTGATAATTAATTTACTGAATTCTATTATTTGCTTAGTCAACCTAATATGTCGACCCTCGATGCATTCTAGGTGAATTAGGTTTTAAGGTTACTAATATGTCACATTCGATAGTCTTTTAGGGTTGGTACATACTACCAAGTTCATTTCCATGTATCTTGCATTTTCTTGCAATTTGCTGGATTCCGGGATACTAGTTTGACCTAGCCGGACGACCTAGTTCCCTCGGTTTTCGGGTTTCGATCAAAACTACAAACTTATAGATCTTGTCTTATGGAACGCAGGGCAAAATCTCAGGTCATTCTGAGTTATGCAGTCCAAGTTATGGTCATTTTACTATTGCTGGTCAAATTGCATCAAAATTGGTCACTTTAGGTCACTTTAGGTCATTTTAGGTTCGGCCAGTTTTTGGACCCGAATTTGTGCAAGTTGTTTGACTTGCTTATGGTCATTTCTGGGCTTTGGTGTCTTCATAAGACTTGTAGATATAGGTCTTAAATATTCATGGTCAAAATTCCAGGTCAATTAGACCTGTTTTGAGTGAGTTATGGCCAAAACACTAACTGCTGCCCAAATGGTCAGTTTTTAGGCCTTAATTGCACTAATCCGGATTTGGTCACTTTTCAAGTTACCTTACAAGTAGAATTTTGGCAAGCTTCCTTCATGAAAGTTGGCACATTTTGTGTCTAGTTTCACCTCCAATTGGAGCCACACACTTAAAGTTCTAGGCCAAAATGCATACTGCCCTATTGCACTTTCTTTATTACTCATCAAAGCTCACTTTTAGCATTTACCAATTCACACATTCTTACCCAATCTTGTTTGTACCATAACCTAAACGTATTTAACCACATACTGTTGATCATTTTGGCAGCTTACAATCACATTCAACATACACCACAAAGTGCAGAATTTGTCAAATTCAATTACAACAATTTAACTACCTATTCATGCTCATTTACATGTCCAACTTCACACCACATACATATACCCAAACTGCCATAACAACTAACACAATTCAACATTAATATTCCATAAACCAAACATGAAATAACATCCTTATGGTTCACCAAACCAGGCTGCCAATTCATGAATTACATTCCATTAATTTCCAAGCTTCAAATTCCAAGTACACTTTCACATACACTAAGTATACATCACCCAATTTATTCCTACACATATAAACACTTAATCAACCCTTTAATCTACCATTTACAAGCAAGAATAAACTGCCCTTAAGGAGTTTCAATGGCTGCCAAAAATAAACATCTCCCTTAGAACATCAAACTCCAAAATTCTTTCCACAATTCAAGTACCCATAACCTCCTCACAAACTTTAATGAAGAAATAACCAAAAATACAAACTTACCACTTTGGAAACTCTTCAAAACCTTGACTAAAATTGATCTTCTTACTGCCTATCTACTGCCCAAGTGGTGTAGAATAGTTTTTGTGAAGGAAAAGGTAAGAAAATTGGCTTGGAGATGAAGGGATGATCCAAATTTAGTGAAAAATCAAAAGGATTAACATTGCCGTCCAAGCCCTCCTAACTAATTTATAAAGGACGCAGAATTAAATCTACTTACCCTTATTAAGGGACGAGGTGGGGTGCCTAACACCTTCCCCACCCGTTTACGGACCCCGAACTTAGAATCTCTGTTTTGAAGTGGTTTCATTTTTAATTTAACTGCTCAAATGGTTTTCTTTAGTTTCCCTCAAAACTAAGGTGGCGACTCCTCACTTTTTCCCACTTCGGTGAGTGATCGTCCAGGCGACCGCAAAATCTATTGTGACACCATCTTATTTATATCTCATATAAATAACTTGGGAACAAACATGAATACAATCTTTCTGGATAAGTCATGTCCTTATCATGAAGTATCCTCGATTGTGAACCTATTTATGATACTTCGTGCTAGAAATATTGTCACTCATATTCTTAACAACTTAAAAATAATATTTCTAACAAAATATCAATGGACCTTTTCTATTACACATAAATATATTATGTAAACGGAAAAGTGGAAATGCCTTTTATTAATAAAAATATGTACAAGATACATACTAAATGATATGCTCTAAGGCATACTACTAACAATCTCCCACTAGCACTAGAGCCATTCATTACAATACCTTAGACCCATCTTCTCAAGATGTCGGTCTAACTGAACTTGTGACAAAAGCTTAGTGAATGGATCAGCTGGATTTTTCAGCTGATGTTATTTTTCTGCATGGCTATATCGCCTTGCCCAACTATATCTCTAATAATGTGGTAGTGCCTTTCTATGTGTTTGGATTTTGGTGAGACCTTAGTTCCTTAGCCTGTATGACTGCTCCATTATTGTCACAGTGTAATGGAACTGCTGACTCAATGGAAGAAACTACTGTAAGTTCTGTCACGAACTTCTTTATCCAAACAGCTTCCTTTGCAAGATCCGATGCGAGAATATACTCGACCTGTAGTGGAATCTGCAATCGTGCTTTGTTTGGAACTCTTCCAACCGATCGCACCTCCATTACAAATGAACACATATCCGAGGTAGACTCTCTATCATCGATATCCGATTGGAAATCGTAATCGATAACCATCCAATTGCAAGTCTCCACCTCCATAAATCAAGAATAAATCCTTAGTTCTTCTCAAGTACTTAAGGATATTCTTGACAGCTATCCAGTATTCCAAACCTGGATTGGATTGATACCTGCTAGTCAAACTAACAGCATATGCGATATCCGGCCTAGTACACAACATTGCATACATTAAACTTCCAATAGCCGAAGCATATAGAATCCTAGCCATCTTATCTCTTTCTTCAGGTGTCTTTGGAGACATCTCTTTAGAAAGATGGATACCATGTCTCACTGGTAACAATCCTCTCTTGGAATCAAGCATGTTAAACCTCTTTAACACCTTTTCCAAGTATAGACTTTGGGATAAACCAATTATTCTTTTCGCTCTATCTCTATAGATGCGAATTCCAAGAATATAGGTTGCCTCCCCTAAGACTTTCATGGAGAATGTATTTGACAACCATACCTTTATAGTCGCCAACATACCTGTGTCATTGCCCATCAATAGTATGTCATCCACATATAAAACAAGGAAAGTGATAGCACTGTCACTAACCTTCTTATATACACATGGCTCATCCTCATTTTTGATAAAACCAAAGGATTTAATGGCTTCATCAAAATGGATGTTCCAACTCCTCGAAGCTTGTTTCAACCCATAAATGGATCACTTTAGCTTGCATACCTTGGAACCATCTTGGGATTCAAATCCCTTAGGTTGTTACATGAAAATGTTTTCCTCAATGTATCCATTGAGAAAAGCTGTTTTGACATCCATCTGCCAAATCTCATAATCACAGTATGCAGCTATTGCTAATAAAATCCTAATTGATTTAAGCATGGCAACAGGCGAGAAAGTCTCCTCATAGTCGATTCCTTGCCTTTGGCGAAACCCTTTCGCTACTAGTCTTGCCTTATAGGTCTCTACCTTTCCATCAGAACCAATTTTCTTCTTGAAAACCCATTTGTTCCCTATAGGTATAATACCTTCAGGTGGGTCAACAAGATCCCAAACTTGATTCTTATACATGGAATCAATCTCGGATTTCATAGCATCAATCCATTTTGAAGAGTCTATATCTGCTATAGCTTCTTCATAGGTAAGTGGATCATCTCCATGATCTACTTCTTCATGAGTAGACAACTCTTGTTTTTCTTCATGAAGAAAACCATATCTCACTGGTGGGTGAGATACCCTGGTTGTTCTACGAGGAACAGCTGTAGATGTTTCATCAACGGGTATTGGTTGACTAGATGGATCTATATCCATCTGATCTGTTGGTTGGTCAGAATTCTCCAATTCTAACTCTATTTGCCTTCCTTTACCTCCTTCTTAAACAAACTGTTGTTCAAGAAATGTGGCATCTCTACATATCACAACCTTTTGTGAAGTAGGCAAATAAAAATAATATCCAAAACTATCTTTTGGATATCCAACAAATCGACCTTTTTCTGATCTGGTCTCTAATTTATCAGTGTTCAGCTTTTTGATATAAGCTGGACAACCCCAAATCTTAACATGCTTAAGACTTGATTTTCTTCCATGCCATATCTCATAAGGTGTGGAAGAAACTGATTTTGATGGAATTCTATTCAGAATATACAAAGCTGATTCTAATGCAAATCCCCAAAAGAAGATTGGCATATCAGTATTGCTCATCATACTACGTACCATATCCAATAGAGTACGATTTCTCCTTTCAGATACACCATTCAGCTATGGCGTTCCTGGTGGAGTCAGCTGAGAAACAATGCCATGCTCTCTCAAGTATTCATCAAATTCAGTACTCAAATATTCACCTCCACGATCTGATCGAAGAGCTTTAATATTCTTTCCTGTTTGATTTTCTACTTCAGATTTAAATTCTTTGAACTTTTCAAAAGATTCATGTTTGTATTTCATCAAATACAAATACCCAAACCTTGATTTATCATCAGTAAAGGTAATAAAATAACGAAAACCCCCTCTAGCCATTTCTTTAAATGGACCACATACATCACTGTGTATTAGCTCCAAAATATTTTTAGCTCTTAGCCCTTGTCCAGCAAAGGGTGATCTAGTCATTTTACCCTGAAGGCAAGATTCACAAGTTGGAGTAGGCTCAGAGCCCAATGAGGATAGAATCCCCATTTTCTCCAATTTTGCAATCCTATCTTCTGCAATATGACATAATCTTAAGTGCCAAATATATTTTGAACTTGAGTTGGTTTTCACCATGGCATTGCATTCATTTAGATTGCTATACTCTGGCCAGTGGAAACATTTTCTTACTGGCAATGGAAATGCTTTCCTGTTTTCAATGGAAACACTTTCCTTTTGGCAGTGGAAACACTTTCCTTTGCCTTTGTCAGCTTTGGTCTTCCTTTTCTGTTTAGCTATTTTCTTGGAAGGACCAGGTATCTGAGGTTTCTTTTTCTTATTGCCCTTCTTGTTATTGGACTTTCCAGTAGAAGAAGATGCAATCAAAGCTACCTCTTTTCCTTTATTGCCTGGCATATTCTTTTGGGCAATAACCAGCATGTTGAGTAAACCAGCTAAGGTGCATTCCTGTTTAGTCATATGGAAATTTGTCACAAAATTCCCAAAAGACTCAGGAAGGGACTGAAGGATCAAATCCGTCTGTAGTTGGAAATCCATGTTGAAGTCAAGATGTTCCAACTGCTCAATCAGCCGAATCATCTTGTGTACATGATCCCCAACATTCTGTCCCTCAGACATCCTCATACAGAATAGCTGTCTAGATATCTCATACCTAGCATTCCTGCTGTGCTCACCATACAACTCTTGTAGGTGAAGGAGGATCTCACTCGCACTCTGCATGTTCTCATGTTGCTTTTGTAACTCATTACTCATGGAAGCAAGCATGTAACACTTAGCTCTCATATCATGCTCCTTCCACTTGTCCAAAGTATCATGTTCCTCTTGTGTGGCCTGTGGAGGTAAGGGACCAGGAACATTTGAATCTAGAACATATCCTATATGTTCAAGGTTTAGGACAAGCTTCAAAATTCTTAGCCAATCAGACAGATTTGGTCCTGTCAACCAATTGTGATCAAGTATGCTCGCAAGGATATTGGATGGTGGTGGTTGTTTTGTGCTCATTTTTATCAGAAAATTAACTGCAAAAAATAACTAGATTAATTAATAAATGTATCAAGTAATTAACCAAAATGATTATGGTCTTTTAATCAAATTGGTCCTCCCACTAACTTAGCGAATCCTACACTTCCAAAGTAGGAAACGGAAATCCTAGTTGGATGGATTTCTGGTGGGTGATTGAATTCTTATAATTCTATTGATCATCCTCAGGTACATCCATTATTAGAATTACAGTAAACTATAAGTGAACAACTCCTTGCCCATCACATCTCATGTGAGGTTCAATCCTTTACCTAGCCCCTAATGCTCAAAATCTCAAGTACATCCATTATTGACTTATCTTGCATTAGTTAAGTTGATCCCATTGAGCCAGTAATTATGTAAATAATTTTAATGTCCTCAGGTACATCCAATATTGGCCACCAAACCATTTACATATTTACAACATCTCATGCTTAACAATTATTCTTAAGAAAATCTCTTAAATTAATTGCATCTCATGCAACTATTTAAAATTTCTTAAAATAATTGCCCCAATGGAGGGCCTATGTTATAATTACTTTAATTATAGCATATCCAACTTAATCATTTGTTTGGAAGATTTTATGGTCATTCTAATTACTATTAAGGTCTCACTTTGCACATTATCCATTTAGCATGCATATATCATATAATTGCATACATTTCCATACATCTTATGCATTCATGGATAAGCAGTAAATATGGTATGATCATGGACTTTCTAAGGGATTCAATTCTGAGTCACCAAGAATTGAATCAGGGCATTCCTAGGTGCATTTCATTCATTCATTTTACAAGAGTTGCTGAAGGAGTACATAATCAACACTTGATCTTGAATTCTTCCCACTGGTCCCACCAATGCTCTTGACCTCCTTGAACTTCTTGCAATCCAATATTACATAGTAATCCTTGGCATACCAAGGCGAATTTACAAGAACTTAAATAAATGAAATTATAACCCAAAAATTATTACAAACTTAATAATACAAGCCCAAAATAAATTAAAATAAATTAATTAATTTACAATCCCAAAGAAACATAAAAGAAATAAATCCAATCACATTGGTCTTGTAACACCCCTAATTGCATGGCCTGGTATATTTCGTTATTCCGGTAACCGGTGCCGGTCCGGATAACTGAGGGGAATAGAATCACACTCAAGACAACTAGATAAGCCCTAAACACAAATAATTAGTAATTGCCAATTAGTTAAGTATAAATAGGAAAAGCAGAATATAAGAAGTTAAATGAGCTGAGAGTCACAGCGATGGGTGACCTATTCGGGAAGGTCTATGAAGTCGATTTAAACTCAAATTTCTAACCGTAAAATGTGACGCCGCGGTCCTTAGGACTATTGCGAACACAGTGGAAAAGAGAAAATCAAGAAAAAGAATTGTTAAGCCAGTCAAATAATTAGGTCAGGGAGCCGGAAGAAATATTAAATTATTTGCAAACCGGGTTGAACCGGCGAGGGGCAATTTGGTCAATTGACCTCGAGAGCTGACTCCTGACCTAACTGTCAAATAAAATCAGAGAAACAAAAATTTTGGAATGTAAAATTAAATTAAAGAAGAATGGAAAAAAATGAAAAAAAAATGAAAAAAAAAGGAAAAGTTATTACATCATACAAGTGGTCCCACCATGACATCATAAATGAATTTAAATTATTCTAAATTTTGACTAAGTAAAACTTAAGAGATAATTATAAATAAAATACAAAAAAAAAAATTCAGTTCTTCTTCCCAAGAGTTTCGGCCACTCTCTCTCTCACCCTCTCCCTCACAAAATACTCCATTAAAGCTCATTTTGAGCTTGAAGAAACCTTAATTCCCACCGTAGAAACCCTACTCTCCATCAGTAAATCTTGTAACTAGACCTTGATAAAGAGATTTACAGCAAAAAGAAAAAGATAGAAGAAGTTTGGAGAGGTGGAAAAATTCTGCATAAGGTTAGTAAACTAAACTTGATTTGTTAGTTGATTTAATTGTATTTATAGTTGAATAAACTTAGAAATTCATTCAAAATGAAAAGAAAACATCTGAAGGGTACTAAAGGGAAATTCGGCCAGCATGTGTGGGGGTATGATTTGCATGGGTTTGATTGAATTAGAGGTGAATATGAACATCAAGGAGTTGAATGATTATGGTTATATGCTTTGAATTAGCTAAATGCAACAAATTGGTGAACTAGGGTTTTGGACACTTAGGGTTTAGGAGGCAAAATTGTGAGAATTGGTCAAATGGTGTGTTTGAACTTGTTTGAGATGAAAAATAGTCATTTGTGACCAATTGAGATGTGTTGAAAATGTTAGAAGTGAGTTTAAATTCAGATTGAAAATAGTTAAACTGCAGGCACCAGGACCAAGGTCCCTTTGAGGGACTAAAACTGAAAATTTACAAGTCCAATTGGTATGAGACCAATAGGGAATGAAAGTAGACACAAAATGGAACATTTTTCATTTGGGAATTATGCCCAAAAAATGACCAAAACCTAGTGAACAAATTGATCAAATCCGGATTTCTATAGTCTAACCTGTATTTGTTCATTTGGCCATAACTTGGGCTAGGTAGGTCTAAATGACCTAAAATTTTACCAGTAGATAGCTGAGATATAGAACTAAAACTTTTATGAAGAACACAAACCCAAATTATGCCCTTAACCAAGTCATTTGGCCACCCAAATTTGGTGACCTAAAACTACCAGAACCAGTTTGGTGCCCAAAAATCTGGGTTAGGTCCAATCCAGCAGCCATGATTCAAATGGCTATAACTTGAGCTACAAAACTCCAAATGGAGTGATTCAAAAAGGAGAATAAATTTAAGATAATAGGGAACATTTTCTATGAAGAAAGTTTTGCCAAATTCTAACAGAAAATGACCAATGGAATAGTGCAACTTAAGACACCAAAACTAAAAATTTGCAAATTTGCCTAAAAGACTTAGATTTTGAGTAAATAACCAAAACTAACAAAATTAGTAACCAAAATGTAGTATGTGGGTGAAGTTGGAATTTCCATACCTATTAAGCCTTACAAAGTCAACAAATTGACTTGAATAGTATCGTGAATAGTAACCTGAAACACAAATTTTAAAGAACATCAAATTTAGCACATTAAAACTAGGTATAAGTGAATTTGAGTTTATTTTGGATTTTTGATAAGTTATGATACTGAAACACTATAAAACTGTGTGTTTCAGTTGAAAAGAACACTAGGGAAGAACTCGAGGAATCAAGTCAAGGCCAATAGGCGACTCGCTTAAGGTTTGTGCACGACACAACGTAGAATTTCTGTAAATTTTCTTCTGCATATTGTTTGAATAATTTGAAATATTGAATTGTGACATCATTGTGATTAAATGTTTATTATGCTTTTGATTTAAATTGTTGAAAGTTATTTGTGTATATTTGAGATGGCATAAATGTTTAGTAAATTGTTAAGATAAGTTTTGAAACCACAGTGTGATGACCATATCTTTGAACACCTCACTAGCATGACTAGTGGGGGTAATCAGTTTCGAATTTTGATTCCTTCTCTGACTGAAGTGTTGAGATGTGTGCCAGTAGAAGAAGAAATTGAATGGATATCCATATATTTGAGCTAGCTAGCCTTGTGATGTGACTTCTCCTTAGCCTCTGGCTATTGAGATTATATTTGTTTCGAATGGCATGATATAACTGTGGGTTTTATGAAATGTGTTTTGATACTTCGAAATGAAATTGTTTAGATTAAAATCTCATAATTCATGTTTTGTATTTAATTCTCATGTACAGTCCAATTTTTGAATAAATATGATTTAAATTCTGCATAAAGATTATTTTAGTATATTATGCACCACTAAGTCCTAGTACTCAGTGATGGCTGTTATTGCTGTCGTAGATTTAGAGACTAGAGGAGTATCAGACTGAGCTACTGAGGATTAAAGACCTACCTGCTCGAAGTTATCGGGTATATTTTATACTCTGACTGTAAAAATTTATTTTGATGTATGTAATGTATGTAAAGGTATGAACATGTAAAACTTGTCTTGAGCAGTTGTATAAAGTTTGTAATAAATTTTAGTTTGAATTTCTATTAATGTAAATTTTGTAATGATGTATATAAATTGTTTTGTCTTTAATGAAATTTGAATGGAAGTATTTTGTTTTAAATTGAATGAAATTCATTAATGGTATTTTGATGATTGTTGTATATTGGAAATTGTGGATTTGAATTTTGGAGATTGATAATGATATTGAAATTGATTGTGAATTTGAGGAAGTTGTTGAGACAAATTATTGGAAGTGCTTTTTACAGGAATTTGAAGAACTGTTTTCTCAAAATACGGACGGCATTCTACCGAAATTTTTATAAAATTTGCAGAAAAATAAAATGGGCCAAAAATTTTAATTAGTTTTCCACTTTAATTAAATGTTTTGATATTAATTAGAAAATGCCCACCACTTATCAAAAGTAAGAAAATTGTTTTAAAATCCCTTGTAGGGTGCTTAATGAGTTATCGATAGGTGAAGTTCAGTAGTTCATTTGGTATTCTACAGGATCATGTTATGCCTTACAGAGGGGTAAGGTGTGATATGTTTTAGTGGTATCAGAGCAAAATTTTTGAAGTATGTTTTAACTTGTAAATTTGTGTCTTTTCTGTGTTAAGTACAACTACTCAATGTCCTTATTTGTTACATACAGTGCATTACATTATAAATATGAACTAACGGAGGGAAATCTCCTTGTGTTATTTGTTCAGGAGATACCCTAACTTCAGACTGAAATGGAAGAAGGGGATCGCTCAGTCGAGTAATCTGTTGAAGCTGAGGCACAAGGGGAAGCCCTAGCTTTACAGAATGTCAGTGGATCAATAGCACCAGCCCCACAAATGCCGCAGTTTCCTGCACAGTTTGAACAGCAGATGGCTGCAATGTTTCAACAAATGGCTGGGGGTATGCCTGCTCAAGCTCCACCCCAGACACATGTGGTACAACCACAACCTCTAGTCAGACAGTATGACAAACTATTGAAGTATGGGGCTACAAAATTTAAGGGTACAATAGACCCACTTGAGGCAGAGCAATGGCTTGAAAGAATGGACAGAGTGTTCAAGAAACTGCATGCTAATATGAGCTAAAATTTGAATACTTCGTGTCGCTACTGCAAGGGGATGCGTATGATTGGTGGAAGACCATCCCCCACAGCTTGGCTGAACCACCAATACTGACCTGGGATGACTTCATCAGAGAATTCAGACAAAAATACGTCGTCCCAGACGCATATGTGGATCAAAAGTTATAAGAATTTTTAAGTCTGAAACAAGAGAGTAAATCAGTGGCAGAGTATGAGAGGGAGTTCTCCCGCTTAAGCCATTATGCTGGGAGTCTCCTTTCCACCAGCAAGGAATGATGCAAGAGATTTGAGACTGGTTTGAAGCCCAGTTTAAGGATGCAAGTAGTGGGATTCAAACACAGCAATTTTTCAGAACTCATTTCTCAAGCACTTGAGTTGAAGAGAATTGAAACAGAAGTGACCCCAGTAAAAGAAAAATAAGAGAAAGTTGAGAAATCAGAAAAAAGATAAGGGGGAAAAGTTAGTAGAGCCAAGTTCTGGTGGTACCTCTGGAAAGAAGAAGAAATTTAGTGGACCTAGCAGGGGTCGAGGTGGAAGATTTGGAAAGAGCAGATTCTCTGGACAGAGACCCCCTACGTCTGGTCAACAGTCGAGCAGGGGTTCATATCCTGCCTGCCCCTGTGAGAATTGTGGCAAGATTGATGGGGGAGAATGCTATTGGGCAATAGGAGCCTATTTTAACTGTGGAGGCAAGGGCCATCTAGCTAAAGACTGCACTAGTGCTCCTAGATATGGTCCAGCTCCTACTACTGCCAAAGGATTTATTCAGAGTCCTGCTCCTAGAGGTTCATAATCAGTTGGCAGAGGAAGAGGCAGAGGTAGAGGCACTGCTTCAGGCAGTTAGGGTACAGTTGGTCAGTCAGCATAAGGAAGTGCTTCAGCCAGAGTTTATATGATGAGACAGCAAGATGAGGCTGAGACTTCTGATGTGGTAGCTGGTACATTCTCTATCTCTGATCAAGATGTATTGGTGCTATTTGATTCGGGTTCAACCCACTCATATGTTAGTGCTAGCATAGTCAGTTCACTTGCTGTTCCATGTGTCAAAATGGATTTTGAAGTGCTAGTAACTAGTCCATTAGGACAAGAGGTTTGGGTCAATAGAATTTATAGAGACTGTCCTTTGGTGATCCAAGGACATGTTTTTCTGTCAGATTTGATTGAAATGCCCTTCAGAGATTATGATATCATCTTGGGCATGGATTGGTTAGTTAGGCATCACGCCATGATTGACTGTAGACTGAAGACAGTCACTTTTGGTCTCCCTCTGTACAGTGATGTGGTAATACATGGGGAGAGGCATTTACTGCCATCAAACATCATTTTGGTTGCACTAGCTAGAAAAATGATCAGAAAGGGGTGTGAAGCATACTTGGCACATGTAATAGACACCTAAGTGAGGAGCCCAGCACTGAGGGACATCCCTACAGTATGTGACTTTCCGGATGTGTTTCCTGATGAACTGCCAGGATTACCTCCAGAAAGAGAGGTGCAGTTTGAGATTGATGTTATGCCTGGTGTGGACCCAATCTCCATAACGCCATATAGAATGGCACCTGCAGAATTGAAAGAGTTGAAAGTGCAGTTGCAAGAACTGCTTGACAAAGGCTTTATCCGCCCCATTGTGTCACCTTGGGGAGCACTAGTGTTGTTTGTTAAGAAGAAAGATGGCACTCTCCGCTTATGTATTGATTATCGGCAGTTCAATAAGGTGACAATAAAGAATAGATATCCATTACCTCGCATTGATGACTTGTTTGATCAGTTGAGGGGTGCAGCTGTGTTTTCCAAAATTGATCTGAGATTATATTATTATCAGCTGAAAGTACAAGAGCAGAGTATTCCTAAAACTGCCTTCAGAACCCGACATGGCCATTATGAGTTCTTGGTTATGCCATTCGTATTGACTAATGCTCCAGCTGCTTTTATGGATCTAATGAACACTATCTTCAGACCATACCTCGACCAGTTTGTTGTGGTATTCATTGATGATATATTGGTCTATTCGAAGAGTGCAGAAGAGCATGATAGACATCTGCGAATTATACTGCAAACTTTGAGGGAGAAATAGCTATACGCCAAATTATCGAAGTGTGAATTTTGGCTGAAGGATATATCCTTTTTGGGGCACATAGTATCAGCAGAAGGTATTAAGGTAGATCTTAGCAAGATAGAAGCTGTCCTTAATTGGAGACCACCCAGGAATATCATGGAGATTCATAGTTTTCTGAGTTTAGCTGGATACTACCGTCGATTTGTGAAGGGATTCTCCATGCTGGCATCTCCATTGACCAAGTTACTTCGAAAAGATATGAAATTTCAGTGGATGGATAAATGCCAGCAAAGTTTTGATAAATTAAAGAGGTGTTTGACTAAGGCTCCAGTCCTGACTTTACCTACTCTGGGTAAAGAATATACAGTTTATAGTGATGCTTCTCACAATGGGTTAGGCTGTGTGTTGATGCAAGATTGAAATGTCATTGCCTATGCATCACGCCAGCTAAAACCGTATAAGAGGAATTATCCGACACATGACTTAGTGCTTACAGCTATTGTGTTTGCTCTTAAGATCTACAAACATTATTTGTATGGAGAGAAGTGCTATATCAACACAAATCATAAGAGTTTGAAGTATTTGGGCACTCAGAAGGAGTTGAATTTGAGATAGAGGAGATGGTTAGAATTGATAAAAGACTATGATTGTCTGATAAACTATCAGCCAGGGAAAGCTAATGTTGTGGCTGACGCCTTAAGTTCGTAAGACTATAGCAAGTCTACAGGTTACTCCTTTGTCTATGGTACATGAGTTGAAATCATTGCATGCCAGCTTAGAGATTAATGATGAGGGACAGACAACAGTTGCATGGCATGTACAGCCAGTGTTGATTGATCAGATCAGAATGGCTGCTTAGAATGATCAGAAGTGTCAGAAGCTATTGGAAGAAGTCAGGCAGGGCAAGAAACCAGAATTCTCAATAAGAGATAATGGTCTACTGCTACATCAGGGCAAAATATGTGTTCCTAATAATGTTGATTTGAGGCAAATCATTTTGAAGGAAGCCCATGAATCTCCTTTTGCCATGCACCCTGGTAGCAGAAAAATGTATAGAGGGCTAAAGGAGCATTACTGGTGGATGGGTATGAAAAGAGATGTGGCAGAGTTTGTTTCTAAATGCCTAACTTATCAGTAAGTGAAGGTAGAGCATCAAGTACCCACTGGGTTGTTACATCCACTACTAGTACCAGAGTGGAAATGGGAGAGAATAACTATGGATTTTGTGATGGGACTTCCGAGGAAACAGAAGAGTCATGATGCAATTTGAGTCATTATTGACAGATTGACCAAGTCTGCTCATTTTCTGCCAGTCTGGATGGACAACAGTTTAGAAAGATTGGCCAAGTTGTACATTGATGAGATAGTAAGACTGCATGGAGTGCCAGTATCCATCGTATCTGACAGAGATCCTAGGTTCACTTCTAGATTCTTGGGTAGTCTTCAGAGAGCCCTAGGAACTAGATTGAACTTCAGCACGACATTCCACCCATAGACAGATGGCCAGTCTGAGAGGGTAATTCAGATCTTGGAGGACATGTTACGGGCTTGTGTGATTGAGTTTGAGGGCAGTTGGGACACACACATGCCTTTGATTGAGTTTGCTTATAACAATAGCTACCAATCAAGCATTGGGATGCCTCCATATGAAGCTTTGCATGGCAGAAAATGTAAAATCCCATTGTGTTGGGATGACGTGGGCGAAAGAAAGATGATTAGACCCGAAATTGTTCAGCAAACTGAAGAGAAAATCGAGGTGCTCAGAGATTGACTTAAGATTGCGTCAGACCATCAGAAGTCCTATATTGATTTAAAGAGAAGAGATATTGAGTATGCAGTGGGTGAGAAAGTATTCCTCAAGGTTTCTCTTTGGAAGAGAATTATGAGATTCAGCAGAAAGGGGAAACTGAGTCCTCGTTTCATTGGGCCATATGAGGTTCTGGAAAGAGTGGGTCCTTTGGCATATCGATTGGCACTACCTCCAGAGTTAGAGAAGATACATAATGTCTTTTATGTGTCTATGTTGAGGAGCTATCGATCAGACCCATCTCATGTACTACCAGTAGAGGAAATTGAAGTAAATCCAGACCTCACATATAAGGAAGAACCCATAGAGATTCTGGCTTATGAGGTGAAGCAGCTACGGAACAAGCAAATACCGTTAGTGAAAGTGCTGTGGAACCATCATTCGAGCTATGAGACTACTTGGGAACGAGAGGAGGACATGAAGAGACAGCACCCACAGCAGTTCAGAGATTGATGCCAGGTAAAATTTCGAGACGAAATTTATTTTAAGAGAGGGAGAATTGTAACACCCCTAATTGCATGGCCTGGTATATTTCATTATTCCGGTGACCGTTGTCGGTCCGGACAACTGAGGGGAATAGAACCACACTTAAGATAACTAGATAAGCCCTAAACACAAATAATTAGTAATTGCCAATTACTTAAGTATAAATAAGAAAAGCAGAATATAAGAAGTTAAATGAGTTGAGAGTCATAACGATGGGTGATCTACTCGGGAAGGGCTGTGAAGTCGATTTAAACTCAAATTTCAAATCGTAAAATATGACGCCGCGGTCCTTAGGACTATTGCAAACACAGTAGAAAAGAGAAAATCACGAAAAGGAATTGTTAAGCCAGTCAAATAATTAGGTCAGGGAGCCAGAAGAAATATTGAATTATTTGCAAACCGGGTTGAACCGGCGAGGGGCAATTTGGTCAATTGACCTCGAGAGCTGACTCCTGGCCTAACTGTCAAATAAAATCAGAGAAACAAAAATTTTGGAATGTAAAATTAAATTAAAGAAGAATGGAAAAAAATGAAAAAAATGAAAAAAAAAGGAAAAGTTATTACATCATACAAGTGGTCCCACCATGACATCATAAATGAATTTAAATTATTCTAAATTTTGACTAAGTAAAACTCAAGAGATAATTATAAATAAAATACAAAAAAAAAATTCAGTTCTTCTTCCCAAGAGTTTCGGCCACTCTCTCTCTCACCCTCTCCCTCACAAAATACTCCATTAAAGCTCATTTTGAGCTTGAAGAAACCTTAATTCCCACCGTAGAAACCCTACTCTCCATCAGTAAATCTTGTAACTAGACCTTGATAAGGAGATTTACAACAAAAAGAAAAAGAAAGAAGAAGTTTGGAGAGGTGGAAAAATTCTGCATAAGGTTAGTAAACTAAACTTGATTTGTTAGTTGATTTAATTGTGTTTATAGTTGAATAAACTTAGAAATTCATTTAAAATGAAAAGAAAACATCTTTAGGGGACTAAAGGGAAATTCAGCCAGCATGTGTGGGGGTATGATTGCATGGGTTTGATTGAATTAGAGGTGAATATGAACATCAAGGAGTTGAATGATTATGGTTATATGCTTTGAATTAGTTAAATGCAACAAATTGGTGAACTAGGGTTTTGGACACTTAGGGTTTAGGAGACAAAAATGTGAGAATTGGTCTAATGGTGTGTTTGACCTTGTTTGAGATGAAAAATGGTCATTTTTGGCCAATTGAGATGTGTTGGAAATGTTAGAAGTGAGTTTAAATTCATATTGAAAATGGTCAAGCTGTAGGCAGCAGGACCAAGGTCCATTTGAGGGAATAAAACTGAAAATTTACAAGTCCAATTGGTATGAGACCAATTGGGAATGAAAATAAACACAAAATGGAACATTTTTCATTTAGGAATTACGCTCAAAAAGAGACCAAAACCTAGTGAACAAATTGACCAAATCCGGATTTCTGCAGTCTGACCTGTACAAAAATGACCAAATGAACAGTATTTGTTCATTTGGCCATAACTTGGGCTAGGAAGGCCTAAATGATCTAAAATTTTATCAGTAGACATCTGAGATATAAACCTAAAACTTTTATGAAGAACACAAACCAAAATTATGCCCTTAACCAAGTCATTTGGCCACCCAAATTTGGTGACCTAAAACTACTAGAACCAGTTTGGTGCCCAGAAATCTGGGTTAGGTCAAATCCGGCAGCCATGATTCAAATGGCTATAACTTGAGCTACAAAACACCAAATTAAGTGATTTAAAAATGAGAATAAAGTTAAGACAATAGGGAACATTTTCTATGAAGAAATTTTTGCCAAATTCCAACAGAAAAATGACCAATGGAATAGTATAACTTAAGACACCAAAACTGAAAATTTGCAAATTTGCCTAAAAGACTTAGATTTTGAGTAAACAACAAAAACTAACAAATTTAGTAACCAAAATGTGGTAGGTGGGTGAAGCTGGAATTCTCATACCTATTAAGCCTTAGAAAGTCAACAAATTGACTTAAATAGTATCGTGAATAGTAACTCGAAACACAAATTTTAAAGAACGTCAAGTTTAGCACATTAAAACTAAGTATAAGTGAATTTGAATTTATTTTAGATTTTTGATAAGTTATGATACTGAAACACTATAAAACTATGTGTTTCAATTGAAAAGAACACCGGGAAAGAACCTGAGGAATCGAGTCAAGGCCAAGAGGTGACTCGCTTAAGCTCTGTGCACAACGTATAATTTCTGTAAATTTTCTTCTGCATATTGTTTTGAATAATTTGAAATATTGAATTATGACATCATTATGATTAAATGTTTATTATGCTTTTGATTTATATTATTGAAAGTTATTTGTGTATATTTGAGATGGCATAAATGTTTAGTAAATTGTTAAGATAAGTTTTGAAACCACAGTGTGATGACCATATCTTTGAACACCTCACTAGCATGACTAGTGGGGGTAATCAGTTTCGAATTTTGATTCCTTCTCTGGCTGAAGTGTTGAGGTGTGTGCCAGTAGAAGAAGAAATTGAATGGATATCCATATATTTGAGCCAGCTAGCCTTGTGATGTGACTTCTCCTTAGCCTCTGACTATTGAGATTATATTTGTTTCGAATAGCATGATATAACTGTGGGTTTTATGAAATGTGTTTTGATACTTCGAAATGAAATTGTTTGGATTAAAATCTCATAATTCATGTTTTGTATTTAATTCTCATGTTCAGTCCAATTTTTGAATAAATATGTTTTAAATTCTGCATAAAGATTATTTTAGTATGTTGTGCACCACTGAGTCCTAGTACTTAGCGATGGCTATTATTGCTATCGTAGATTTAGAGACTAGAGGAGCAGCAGACTGAGCTACTGAGGATTGAGGACCTACATGCTTGAAGTTATCGGGTATATTTTATACCCTGACTGTAAAAATTTATTTTGATATATGTAATGTATGTAAAGGTATGGACATGTAAAACTGGTCTTAAGCAGTTGTATAAAGTTTGTAATAAATTTTAGTTTGAATTTCTCTTAATGTAAATTTTGTAATGATGTATATAAATTGTTTTATCTTTAATGAAATATGAAAGAAAGTATTTTGTTTTAAATTGAATGAAATTCGTTAATGGTATTTTGATTATTATTGGATATTGGAAATTGTGGATTTGAATTTTGGAGATTGATAATGATGTTGAAATTGATTGTGAATTTGAAGAAGTTGTTGAGACAGATTATTGGAAGTGCTTTTTACAGGAATTTGAAGAACTGTTTTCTCAAAATACAGATGGCACTCTACCAAAATTTTTATAAAATTTGTGAAAAAATAAAATGGGCAAAAAATTTTAACTAGTTTTCAACTTTAATTAAATGTTTTGATACCAATTAGAAAATGCTCACCACTTATCAAAAGTAAGAAAATTGTTTTAAAATCCCTTGTAGGGTACTTAATGAGTTATCGGTAGGTGAAGTTCGGTAGTTCATTAGGTATTCTACGGGATCATTTTATGCCTTACAGAGGGGTAAGATGTGACAGGTCTTTTATAGTCCATGATCATCTATCATGCATATCACCATTTAACAATTAAATAAAACATACATACTTAAATTAAATTGAATATCTCATATTTAACTTAAAAATCCAGATTTGAATATGATTCAATCAAATTTAAAAATTCAGATTTGAATCACATTCAAACAAATTTAAAAATTTAGATTTGAATCACATTCAAAAAAATTTTAAAAATCAGATTTGAATCACATTCAAAGCATTTTTAAAAATTCAGATTTGAATTTTATTCAAACAACTTTAAAAATTTAGATTTGAATATGATTCAAACAACTTTAAAAATTTAGATTTGAATCATATTCAAACAACTTTTGAAATTCAGATTTGAATCACATTCAAACAATTTTCAAAATTCTAATTTGAATCAAAATTTAATTGTGTGATTAAAACTACTAATTAAACACTTTAATTAATCATAGGATAGGCCTTTAGATCATATAACAATTGCAGAATTTAAAACCAAACCTTGCACCACCCATGAAGCCCAAACATGGGGCACCATTGATGGTGAGATCAAGCATGCCGCCACACTTCTCTTGCAACTAGCAATGGATCTATCATCTCATGATTATTCCACTTGGTGTGGGTGAGCTGCCTTGGTTGACATGCAGGGCTGGGCATGAGTCCAGCAGGTTTGGGTAGTTATAAATGGAGTTGTAGAGGTTTAATTGGTGCAAAGACAATTAGACATGAAACTAAACACATAATGGCACCACTTTGGTGAAGAAACCCTGCCCAGAAAACCAAACCAAGTTGGCCTAAAAATTGCCCTAACCCGGGTGACTTGCATTTTGCCTGAGCAAAATGACTAAATGAATAGTGTCTATTCATTTAATCATAACTTAGTGTAGAAAGGTCCAATTGACCTGAAATTTTACCAGCAGAAATCTGAGACATAGACCTACAACTTTCATAAAGAACACAAATCCAAATTCTAACCATAACCTAGTCAAATTGCCTACCAAACTTAGGTTACCAAATCTAGCAGAACTAGTTTTGCCTAGAATTTTGGATGCTGTCCAATCCGGCCAGTTATGTTTTTGAGGCCATAACCTGAGCTACAAAACTCCAAATGGAGTGATTCAAAAAAAGAAATGTAACTAAACAAATAAGGAACAACTTTCATGCAGACAACTTTGCCAAATTCCTGCTGTACAGATGACCAATGGAACAGTAAACATAATGCTTGAAATCTAAAAGTTGCGAATAACTAACACTAAGTTTAGAAATGGTATTGGCAACCAATACCAACAACTTTAGAATGCAAATTGTGGTATGTTGGGAGTATTAGAACCAATGTACCTATTGTCTATGCAAAAGTCAACATTTTAGTTGACTAATGAAATGAATAGTAACACTTAAACTTAAATTTCAAGAATTGTAAAATTTAAAAGTGTAACATACTTTAGTACGCCTAGTAAGATTGGTTTGGATAGGTTGACATGCTAATAGGGTTTAGTTAGCAGTACTGTACATGGCATTTTGCCATTCTATGATTTTATGGCTTTTAGCCATTCTGACATTGTGATGATACTTGGCCTTGTGCCTAATGTTATTACAGCTTATTAGCTGTTCTATTGCACATCGGGAGATACATATGTGACCAATGGTGTGACGGCCTGAGGTACTTGATACCCAGTGCCAGTTTACCCGTTTATCCAGTCCAGTCATCCAGGATAGGTTACTTGGACAACCAAAAATGAAAGTGGATAAATTTAATGAAATTATGCATATAACAAGTACATAATAAATAAGATTATCAATAATGATCGAAAAATTATCTGCATAAGACATCAGAACATGCACTGTATATTTATTTTATGTTATTTCTTTTTATTCTATTATTGGCACCACTAAGCATTATTGCTTAGTGCATTGCTTTTTTCCATGCGTAGGTTTTAGAGAGACCGATAGAGAGCCCAGTAGACCACAGACTGGGTGAGACCTTCTGCAGCTCTGCATAGTGTCCGTGTCACCTCACCGTCATCAGTGCATTAGTAGGACACTAGATTTTATTTTGGTATTTTGTAATTAACTTTTATTTTCTCATGAGTAATTAAGACTTATGTAATGTATTTTGGGTATTGATGTAAGTAATAGAAATTGTGTTTATGAATAAAAAGGTGAATATTTATTTATGACTTTTATATGAATATCATATGAAATGAATGAATGATAAATGGGAATATATTTGAGAAATATTGAGATTTTGTTTATGAAATGGAGTTTGGGATTGATAGAAAATTTTGGAAGTATTTTTCACAAGTTCTGAACAACTATTTTATCCATTTTTAGCCGGCACTCTGCTGGATTTTCTATAAAATTTGCGGAACCTCAAATAAATTATAATTTCAATAAATGACTTAAATGAAATATATTGTACTTCATAACTATGATAAAAATAAATTAAGGAAGAATAAAAATGATTGAGATAAAATAGGGTGTTCCGGTACACTGTGTGACATATCTTACTCGGCTATACTGTAGATGGGTAAGGGGTGTCACATTTAGTGGTATCAGAGCACGGTTTAGGCGTTTCTGGGTCTAGATAGAGTCCATACCATGCATTGCATTTATAAAAGTCGAGGTGACACTAATGCAAATCTGTTTGTCTTTGTTAAATAGGATATGGACCCTACATCTCAGAGGGCAGTTGAGGAGAAAGTGGAGAGTCATGCTCCACCTACAGCAGCTGAGATTGGGGGTAGGGGAGAACCTGCTCTGCCAGCTCCAACAGAGCCTGGTTAGCCTCCACAGGCCATGTTCCAGCAAATGGCCGAGTTCTTCAAACAAATGGCTGGGGTAATGCCGCCACCACCACCACTTCCACAACAGAAATGACATCTGGAAAGATTGAGAAAATTTGGAGTAGTGGATTTCTTTGGCGAGAGAGAAGATGATTCTATTGCAGCCGAAAACTGGTTGAACAGAATAGGAAGGGCTTTAAAGCAACTCCACTGCACTCCAGAGCAAAACCTAGAAGCTGTTGTATCTCTGTTGCAAGATGATGCCTACCAATGGTGGGATATAGTGTCTAGTGAAGTGCAGCCAGAAGTAATAACTTGGGACTTCTTTCTCTCAGAATTTAAGAAGAAATATATAGGCAGTGTATACCTGGAAGAGAGAAGAAGAGAGTTCATTAACCTGAGACAGAGACAACTATCAGTAGCAAAGTATGAGAAGGAGTTTGTCAGACTGAGCAGCTATGGAAGGGAGATAGTCCCTAATGAGACCAAAAGGTGTAAGAGATTTGAAGAGGGATTAAATGAAAAAGTAAATATTTATTTATGACTTTTATATGAATATCATATGAAATGAATGAATGAGAAATGGGAGTATATTTGAGAAATATTGAGATTTTGTTGATGAAATGGAGTTTGGGATTGATAGAAAATTTTAGAAGTGTTTTTCACAGGTTCCGAAGAATTGTTTTATCCATTTTTAGCTGGCACTCTGCTGGTTTTCTATAAAATTTGCGGAACCTCAATAAATTATAATTTCAATAAATGACTTAAATGAAATATATTGTACTTTATAATTATGATAAAAATAAATTAAGGAAGAATAAAAATGATTGAGATAAAATAAGGTGTTCTGGTACACTGTGTGACATATCTTACTCGGCTATACTGTAGACGGGTAAGGGGTGTCACAGTGAAGGAGGTGAATCTGATTGCTTTTGTTTATTTTTGTATCAATTATCCCTTTTTAATACATTAGCTTAATTGTGATTGGTGGGGAAAGGGTTGATGACATCATGTGATGTCAAAATTGTCATTTAATCTCATTTTCTTTCCTTTTCTTCTCTACTCATTTTCAATTTAATTTTTAGCAATATTCATTCACATTTTATGTCATAATAATTATTTACTTAACTGGACAAGTCGGCCAAAGATCACCTCTGAAGGCGAAATGACCAAAATGCCCTCCGTTTGGCTTAACAAACTAAAATTGTCTGTACCGATTAAAAATTTTTTCTAAGCATTTTCTTGGCATTCTAATGCCATAGGAACCTCAATGACCCTTCTCTGGAGTCCCAAAAATTATTTTATGAATTTTAGTCTAGGGCTCCTAATTGCGAGAACCACAACTTCCCACTGGATTACCCATCGCTAGGGCCCCGACTCATTTAACTTGGTTGTATTTTATTTCTAAAATTTTTCCTACTAATATTTAAGTGTGGGTAAGCTGCCTTGGCTGACCTGTAGGATTGAGCATGAGTCCAGTAGGTTTGGGCAGTTATAAATGGAGTTGTAGAGGTTCAATTGGTGCAAGGCCAATTAGACATGAAACTAGACACATAATGGCACCACTTTGGTGAAGAAACCCTGCCCAGAAAACCAAAGTAAGTTGGCCTAAAAATTGCCCTAATCCGGGTGACTTGCATTCTGCCTGGGCAAAATGACCAAATGAATAGTGTCTAGTCATTTGGTCATAACTCAGTGTAGAAAGGTCCAATTCACCTGAAATTTTACCAGCAAAAAGCTAAGGCATAGACCTACAACTTTCATGAAGAACACAAATCCAAATTCTAGCCATAACCTAGTCAAATTGCCAACCAAACTTAGGTTACCAAATCTGGCAGAACCAGTTTTGCCCAGAATTTTGGATTCTGTCCAATCAAGCTAGTTATGGTTTTTAGGCCATAAATTGAGCTACAAAACTACAAATGTAGTGATTCAAAAAAAGAAATGTAACTAGACACAATAAGGAACAACTTTTATGGAGACAACTTTGCCAAATTCCTACTGTACAAATGACCAATGGAACAGTAAACATAATGCTTGAAATCTGAAAATTATGAATAACTAACACTAAGCTTAGAAATGATATTGGCAACTAATACCAAAAACTTTAGAATGCAAAATGTGGTATGTTGGGAGTATTCAAACCAATGTACCTATTGTTTATGCAAAAGTCAACATTTTAGTTGACTAATGAAATGAATAGTAACACTTAAACTTAAATTTCAAGAATTGTAAAATTTAAAAGTGTAACATGCCCTAGTACGCCTAGTAAGATTGGTTTGAATAAGTTGGCATGCTAATAGGGTTCAGTTAGTAGTACTACACATGGTATTATGCCATTCTATGATTTTATGACTTTTAGCTATTCTGACATTGTGATGATACTTGGCCTTGTGCCTAATGTTATTACAACTTATTAGCTATTCTATTGCACACCGGGAGATACATATGTCATCGATGGTGTGACGGCTTGAGGTACTTGATACCCAGTGCCAGTTTACCCGTTTATCCAGTCCAGTCATCTAGGATAGGCTATTTGGGCAACTAAAAATGAAAGTGGATAAATTTAATGAAATTATGAATATAACAAGTACATAATAAATAAGATTACCAATAATGATCAAAAAATTATCTGCATAAGACATCAGAACATGCACTGCATATGTAACTTCCTCACTTTAGCTAGTTCATACAGTCTATTGTTCTAGCGACCAATATCGGTCTGGGCAGCTAGAATGTTTGAAATTATAAATAGACTAGAGTGAGAAGTTATAAACAAACCGAATAATGCTCATAAAAATCGAGGAAAATTTATAGGAATGAAATACACTAAGGTTAAATGAGCCAGAACCCCAAGGATGAGTAACCTGAAAGGGAAGTGACGATGAAGGCCGTTAGCAACCCTAGACCCGGGGAAAACTTCATGAAATAATTTTTGGGACCTCAGGGAAGGATTATTGGGGTTCCCATGATAATAGAATGTTAAGAAAACACCCGAAAATTTAATCAATCGATATAGACAATTTTGGTATGTTAAGCCAAACGGAGGGCATTTTGGTCATTTCGTCTTCAGAGATGATTTTTGGCCAACTTTTTCCAGTTAAATAAATAATTTATGACATAAAATGTGAATAAATATTGTTAAAATTTTAATTGGAATTAAATAGGCAAGAAAAGGGTGGAAAATGAGAGAAATTGGACTTATGACATCATAATGATGTCATTATAATCCTCCCACCCAATCAAGTGTTGACACATGGCACAAATTTATTTAAAAAGACTTAATGGGGAGAATAATGAAGAAAAAAAATCAAAAGCTCCTTATCTCCTTCTTCAAGCCGAAACCTCTCTCCCATGTTCACCATGGCCAAGCTTTACAAAGCTTGATTTTCTTAGTTCTCACCCATTAAAGCCTAAGTTTCCCAGCACAAAAACTTGTTCTTTCATCTTGGTGAATCTTTTGGGAGCAAAAAAAAAAAGTGAAAAAAAAGAACCCTAGCAAGTTTGAATTTCACTCCATTAGAGATTAGTGACTTAACTTGCTTTTCTCTTTCAATTCATGTTGAAGGAGTATGAATAAGTGTAAATTTGCAAAGAAATTTAATAAATATCATGTGTATGCCCATCCTATAATTTCGACATCCTTGGATATGGTGAGGTGTTGAGGATTTCATCGAACTAAAATTGGTAGTATGGCGGCCTTAACATTAGTCTCTTAAGTGAAATGATGAAATGCAAGTTAAATGGATGATTTGAGATGTTAGGGTTAGGGTTTGGGTATCGGTATAAAATGGAGACTTTGATCATGTAATGGTGAAAGTGAGTTTTAATGGTCAATTAGTGACCATTTGGTTAAGTGTAAACAAGAAATGAAGTGGTTTGTGCAGTGGGAATTGAGGTTAGTGTGGCCGCCCTTGGTGACCTACAGGACTGGGCATGAGTCCAGCAGGTTTGGGTAGCAATAACTGGAGTAGTAGAGGTTCAATTGGTGCAAGGCCAATTAGACAAGAAAGGCAAAACTTTGGTGAAGAAACCATGCCCATAAAATGAAACCAAGTTGACCTAAAGATTGCCCTAATCTGGGTGACCTGCATTCTACCTCGGCAAAATGATCAAATGAATGGTGTTTATTCATTTGGTCATAACTCAGTATAGAAAGGTCCAATTGACTTGAAATTTTACCAGCAACAAGCTGAGATATAGAGCTACAACTTTCATGAAGAAATCTAACCCAAATTATGACCATAACATATTCAAAATGTGACCTGCAGTCACTGCTCAAAATACAGTAGATTTGGTCAATCCATAAAATCTGGAAAATTTGTAATTTGGCCAGTTGTGGTTTTTGGGCCATAACTTGAGTACAAAACTCCAAATGGAGTGATTCAAAAAAAAGAAATGTAACTAGACAAAATGAGGAACAACTTTCATGTTGACCACTTTGCAAAATTCCCACTGCAAAAATGACTAATAGAACAGTAAACACAAAGCTTGAAATCTGAAAATTTTGAACAATTAACATTAAGCTTAGAAATTGTATTAGTAACCAATACCAACAATTTTAGAATGCAAAATGTGGTATGTTGAGAGTATTAAAACCAATGTATCTATTGTTTATGCAAAAGTCAATATTTTAGTTGACTAATAAAATGAATTGTAAGACCTAAACTTAAATTTCAAGAATTGTATAAATTAAGAGTGTAACATGCCCTAGTACACCTAGCAAGATTGGTTTGGATAGGTTGGCATGCCAATAGGGTTCTGTTAGCAGTACTGCATATGGCTTCATGCCATTCTGTGTTTTATGGCCTCACGTGCCATTCTGTGATATAATAGCCTTTGGCTAAGTTAATTGAGTTGTTATACTCGGGTTTTATCCCTGATAATTATTACAGCTTATTAGCTGTTCTGTTGTGCATCGGGAGACATAATGTGATCGATGGTGTGATGGTCTGAGGTACTTAGTACCCAGTGCCAGTTTACCCATTTATCTAGACCAGTCAACTAGTAGGGGTTACTCGGGCAATGATAATAAATCTTACCAAATTTTAATTGAATAATACTGCAATAAATATCAAAAATTAAGTTTACCAAAAATGTAATCATACATTCTGCATACTTACTTTATTTTAGTTATTTTATTTTATATTGTCACTACAAAGCAGAATTGCTTAGTGCGTCACTTTTTCCACGCGCAGGTACTAGAGACATAGCTGGGGAGCCTAGCACACATCAGACCGGGTGAACTTTCAGAGCTACATACTGAGTTCAGAGTCACCTCACATCTGCAGTGCACTTGGTAGGACATTAGGACTTTGGGTGGCATTTTGTATTTTGCATTTTGTATTAGTTTTGGATTGTAACTATAAACTCTTGAAATAATTTGATAAGGTAAATATATGAAATTTCATGTTATTGAAATTTTCTGTATATTATGTTGAAAAATGAAATGTTAAGAAATATACATGAATGTGATTTGAATGGTGATGTGAACAAAAATATTGAAAATAGAGTGCATACCATTGCATTGCATTTGTAAGTGTTGAGGTGACACTGATGCCGATCTATTTTTTTTTCTTATTTTGATTAGGATATGGATCCTGCTTCTCAATGAGCAGTTGATGAAGAGGTGGAGCGTCGTGCTCCACCAAGGGCTGAATCTAGGGGCAGGGGAGAATCTGCTCCACCAGCAGCTGAGGCATCTGCCCAACCTCAGTGTCACACCCTACCACTCTGTAAGGCATAACATGATCCCGTAGTATACCTAATGAATTACCAACTTCGTCTACTGATAACCCATTAAATACACTACAAGGGATTTTCAAAACTTTTCTTACTTCTTTTACAGTGGTGAGCACTATTTACAGGTCTTAAAACCTTTTTGAACTGAAGTGATAAAATGGACACATTTGAATTATTTGGAATTTCTGTAAAAATTTTGGCAGAGTGCCCTCTGTATTTTGGATAAAACAGTTCTTCAGAAAACCTGTAAAAAGCACTTCAATATGTATTTGCAAATCTCAACTCCAACATATTTCTCAACACAACATTTTTCTCAACTCAAATCCATGATGATTTTTTTAAAGACTGAGATACAAGAAATATAATACAAAACTATTCAAGTAAATGAAATCTCAAATTTACATTTACAATAATTTACATTTAATTACATACCAAAATATTTTACAAGAGTTTCTATACAACTGCTCAAATAATTTACATACATATTATTACATGCATACTCAAAACCTATGTACATGGGTATACCTATGATATACCTGGAGCTGATCTGAATATATCTTCAAGGAAATTTACTTATTGCTCTATGCTCTTCTTACCTGCGACAGCATACAAAGCTATCGCTGAGTGGTGAACTCAGTGGTGCACAACTATAATTTAAAACATAGTACAATATACATTGACAAAATTCTGATAAATAAATTGGGAATCTGAATACTCATCAAATTTCAAAACTCAAAATATTCGTTTCCAATAATGTAAATCATTTGTATAAATGACTTTGATCACAAAATTCAATTTATCAAATCATGACTAACCATTTAAGTAATTCCAACAAAATCAATTATACATAAACCATAATGGAAATCACAATTCCTTACCATTCAAAAGCCATTCTGTATCTCAAAAATTATTCTTTATCTTACTAACTATGCAAGACTAATCCGAAAGGGCCATCTTCGATGTGATTCTAACTCCCTATGGTCGGGGAGGTCGAATCAGATTCTAACTCCGTATGGTCGGGGAGGTCGAATCATCGTGCACAGTACCATCACAATAATGAATCTTCTGCAAGGGCCATAACGATAAAATAAACTTAGATCTAACCTCACATCAGAGGAAAATCTAAGCCTGTGCACGTACCATGGCAATCAAAACACAACTAACTCCATTGTCTTCTCAACAAATGAGAGAGACGGGTAATAACCTAGTCAAGCATCTATAGTGAGATATAAAACAATATCACAATCCTTTTAGTGAGCATAAATCACAATATAATTCGATTCAAAGTCAATTCCAATATCCAATAATTTTTATGCTCAATACAATTCAAATCATAAATTTGCATTTTTCCATGAAAATTACCATCACAATTCAAAACATGTTCTATCACAATTTTCCAAAACATAATTTATTCAATCCATAACAATGCTTAATACTTGTGGAAATACCATTTCACAAAGCTGAATTCATACATACTATAACAATTTTCAATAATCATTGAATTAAATCCAATGCTTGTTAAACATAATACATAAGAAAAAATATGTCATTTAATCATATGAAATATTCAAAACAAAATCAGTTAAAAACTAGTTGTGCACAAACACAATTTAAAATAATAATGTATAATAGTCATAATTCATTTCAATTGAAAAATACAAAAGAAATAGCCGTTGTGCACAAACCTCTGATGACTGTCTCTCGGTCTGGACTCAGTGTTTCCTTCCCTTTTCCTGAGTCTTTGGTAACTGAGAAACACAATTTGAAGTGTTTCAGTACTAAATTAAATTGTCTCTAACGATAATGTTCGATAAACAATTCACTGAATACCTTTATTTGCTTAATCACCTAATATACCGACCCTCGATGTTTTTTAGGTAAATTAGGTTTTAGTGTCCTTTATATGTTACATTCGATAGGATTTTAGGGTTGGTACGTGTTACCAAACTCAATTCTATGTATATTGCGTTTTCTTGTATTTCATTGCAATTTGCTGGATTTCGGGATACTAGTTTGACCTAGCCGGACGGCCTAGTTTCCTTGGTTTTCGGGTTTCGGTCAAAACTACAAACTTGTAGATCTATGTCTTATTGCACGCGTGGCAAAATTTCAGGTCAATCCGAGTTAAGTAGACCAAGTTATGGTCATTATACTATTGCTGGTCAAATGGCATCAAATTAAGTCAATTTTAGGTCAATTTGGTCAACTTTGGTTCGGCCAGTTTTTGGACCCGAACTTGTGCAAACTTTTTGACTTGCTTCTGGTCATTTCTGGGTTTTGGTGTCCTCATAAGACTTGTAGGTATGGGTCTTAACTATTCATGGTTAAAATTTCAGGTCAATTGGACCTGTTTTGAGTGAGTTATGGCCTAAACACTCACTACTGCCCAATTGGTCATTTTTCAGGTCCTAATTGTACCTAATCCTAATTGGTCATTTTCTTAGGTCACCTTGCAAGCAGAATTTTGGTATGTTTTCTCAATAAAAGTTGGCACATTTTGTGCCTAGTTCCACCTCCAATTGGTCTCATACCAATTGAGGTTATACATTTAAACTTATTGGCTAAAATATACACTGCCCTTAGTTACTTTGCTTAACACACACCAATTACACACATTTACCTTGCAATATGTTTACTTCCCTTCCAAATCTGTTTTGGTACATTACCAAAACTATATATTACTTTACATTAACATCACTTTGGGCTGATTACAATTATCTTCAATACACCAAATATAACTCTAATTCCCAAAGTCCAAACACAATTACACATACACATAACATTACTAGTTTTTACGTACTCTTTACACAACAAGTTCATATACATATCCATCAATCCTTCTATGTCAATATTCTGCCAACACTTCCATGAATACATACATTTATTCAAGTGTACCCAAGCTGCCGAAAATCTTCTTCAACACCAAATTGTCCTACAATTCATCAATTCCCATCCAAGTGCCAAAAAATCACCATATAAATATGAAGTAATTCACTAGGTTATTAAATCATCACAACCAACATAATTCTCATCAATTATATGTACAAATACTTCATCAATACATGATTACATGGCTGCCCAAAAATGGATATCTCAATACTCTTCAAACTTAAAAATTTCCTTCACAAAACCAACACTCATAACATGTATACAAAGTTTATCAAAGAAATCTTCAAAAATGCTAACTTACCTTATGGTTGGAGCTTGTTAAACCTTGATTAAACTTCTTAAAATTGGTATCAAACTCTTCCTTGTGATGTGTAGACAATTTTTCATGAAGGGACTTGTTGGATTTATGGCATGAAAGTGAAGATTGGAGTTCATGCATGGAGCTTGGAAGCTTTGGCCATGGAGTTCTTCTTGGAGGCTCACGGCTGAATTTTTGAGGTTGAAGAAGGAAATGAATCTGCTGTCCAAATGCAGATTAAGTGGTCCACTTTAGGTGTGAGTGGAGCACTAAGTGGAAAGATAATGTTAATTTATTCAAAAGTTTCAATTTCCCACATTTAACTCCCCATTTTTGCTATTTACATTAGGTACCCCTAAATTAATTTTTCATTATATTTTCCAAGTGTAATATTATTTATTTTTGATGGACATTTAGGTCAAAAGACAATTCGGGATGTCAAATGACCATAATGCCCCTGTTCGGGTTGCATTCCCGATTTTTCGGTAACACCGGGTTTTGTCTGTTTTTCGATTTCTCACTTTTCTTTGTACTAATTATTTAATTTTTCTTTGACATTTCTAATGATATTTATACTTCAATAAGGGTCTATTTAAGTCCTAAAAATATTTTCCAGGATTCCCCGCAGTCCAGGGCTAGTCAACGGTCCACGCCGTGACTTCCCGGTGCGGTCACCCATCGCTAGGGTTTTTGGCTCGCTTAACTTGGTTATATTTCTTTGCTATTATTTTTCCTTTGTTTTTCTTGTATTTTCTTTTCTTGTATTTCATTATTTTATGTCTCCTCCCTCATGTCAAAGTGTAGTTCTAGGCATCCTAGCTGTCCGGACAACACTGGTCACCGGAGCAGTAGAACGCACTACCGAACTTTGGGGTGTTACAACTCTCTCCCCCTTAAAATAAATTTCGTCTCGAAATTTTACCTGGCATTAGTCTCTGAACAGCTGTGGGTGCTGTCTCCTCATATCCTCTTCACGTTCCCAAGTAGCTTCCTGGCCTGAATGATGGTTCCACAGCACTTTAACCAGGTGTATCTGTTTGTTTCTCAGCTGCTTCACCTCATAAGCCAGAATTTTTATGGGTTCTTCCTCATATGAGAGGTCTGGGTTTACTTCAATCTCTTCAACTGATAGTACATGAGATGGGTCAGATCTGTACCTCCTTAACATGGACACATGGAAGACACTGTGTATCCTTGCTAGCTCTAGAGGTAATACCAACCGATATGCCAAAGGACCCACTCTTTCCAGAACCTCATATGGTCTAATGAAACGAGGACTCAGTTTCCCCTTTCTGCCAAATCTCATAATTCTCTTCCAAGGAGAAACTTTGAGGAATACCTTATCACCCACTGCATACTCAATATCTCTTCTTTTCAAACCAACATAGGACTTCTGACGATCTGATGCAGCCTTGAGTCTATCTCTGATCAATCTGATCTTTTCCTCTGTCTGCCGAACAATTTCTGGCCCAATCATCTTCCTTTCACCAACTTCATACCAACATAAGGAAGTTCTGCACTTTCTGCCATACAAAGCTTCATATGGAGGCATCCCAATGCTTGATTGGTAGCTGTTGTTATAAGCAAACTCAATCAAAGGCAAGTGTGTATCCCAACTACCTTCAAATTCAATCACACAAGCCCATAGCACATCCTCCAATATCTGAATAACCCTCTTAGACCGCCATCATGCGTGGGTGGAATCTTTGTCTTTGAAGTTCAATCTAGTTCCTAGGGCTCTCTGAAGACTACCCCAGAATCTAGAAGTGAACCTAGGATCCCTGTCAGATACAATTGATACTGGCACTCCATGCAATTTTACAATCTCATATATATACAATCTGGCCAATCTTTCCAGGCTATAGTCCATCCGGACTGGCAAAAAGTGAGCAGACTTGGTTAGTCTGTCAATTATAACCTATACTGCATCATGACTATTCTGTGTCCTCAGAAATCTCATCACAAAATCCATAGTTATCTGTTCCCTTACAATGTTTCATAGGGTGCCACTTGTATGCTAGCTTGACACTTATTAATGTATACAAATTTTGTTAGTGGGATGTATCTGTCCCATCTCCTCTCGGATTCAATGACACAAGTTCTCGATATATTCTTGAGGGCTTATCACATTTTACAGGTTATTTTTATCATTTCATTTCATTATTTATAGGAACTCAATGAGTTTCAGAATTTACCTAAATCACTTGTTTCGACTGTCCATCCATCTGAGGATGATAAGTCGTACTGATATCTCTAAGCTTATAGCAATTACTGTGGTACAAGTAATTCACATTAATGTAACCGAGTCACTAACTCTAGCTACATTACAAGTGTAGTCGTTTGATAGGCTAGTTCTGAAGTCTTAAATTTCTGACTAAAATTTTCATATTTATTTCCAGTACTAGTACTCTATTTGGGTGTAACTGTATCAATTTATAGATTACTTACAAATATTCTTAATTTATTGTACCACGAGGAAGCACGTAGCTCTACACAATAATCTCGTGTCGGTACTGTAATCTGCAGCTTACAATACAAACATTGAGAACATTACATAGTCACTACGTTATAACCTCATGGACTAGGTTTTCTAACATCTTATCCTTCTCGAATCCACTAATATCCCAAACCGATTCTGATTACAATTTCCTTTGACAATTACTAACAGTAACATCTTTGCCCTCATCTAGAGCAATTCTATTACTGTAACTTACTTTTAGGTCCTCTTGCCTTACATTAAGTAGGCTCGCCAATTAGCTTTATAATTTACGGTATGTTAGAAAATACTTTTAGCTAACAATTCTTCCAAAATTAATGCCAACCATACTTGTTATTGTAGTTATTATCCTAAAGGACTAGTCACTAATACATCAAAATTCGTTCCCATGTAAAGGAATAACAATAGAACATATAGTTCTGACACTAACACACAACTAAGTAGTGCTGGGATCAAATAATAACTAATTGTTTCTTTCAAAAATTAAGAACTTACCAGCAGATACATCTGAAGTTTCTGCTCCTTTTACTTGGCGCATAATGGACTCTCCGACTGGTGCGCTACTATATTCGGGTTGATTCACTGTGTTATAGTGGTGAGGAATACCAACTCTATTTCTATCTTGACTCTGACTGACGGTCTGTGAAATCCAGAGAGTAGATTGAGGTGGTTTAGTACAATCTTTAGCAAAGTGTCCAAGTTTTCCACAATTGTAGCAGGCTCCAGAGGCCTTATAGCATATCCCACCATGATATTTTCCACAAGTTTCACATTGGCGGGAAGGGTAGGAACTTCTAGTTGTTCGACGACTAGACCTTGGTGGTCTCTGTCTTAATGATCCACCTCTATCGTATCTCTGAGCTCGGGGTTCCTCAAATTCTTTTCTCTTTCTCAAATTACTGTTCGAGCTCTGACCCATAGGTTTCTCCCTCTTTTCCATTTCACACTGCCCTTGTGGGGTTGGAGTGCAGATGCTTGGGCTTGGGCTGACAGATTATCAGCCATTTGTTGGAAGAAAGTGGCCATTTGCTGGGCCATTTGTGCAGTAATTTGTACCGGCAAAACTGGTACAGTCAGGCCTTCGACATTTTGTCGAGCTGGGGCCTCAACTTGTTCTTCTGCCATCACAAACTGTTCTATTGTCTCATTCTTCTCTTCCATTTTTTTTTCCCAAGAATTTTCTATTCCTGTACAACCAACACAAGGAGATTCCTCTCCATTAGTTCACATTTATGATGTAAATGTACTATATGTATCAAACATTTGAGCAGTTAAAGTTCTGACAAAAAGATTTCAAATTCACAGTTCGAAATTCACTTTAAAACCATTGCTCTGATACCACTAAAACATGTCACACCCTACCCCTCTGTAAGGCATAACATGATCCCGTAGTATACCTAATGAATTACCAACTTCGTCTACTGATAACCCATTAAATACACTACAAGGGATTTTCAAAACTTTTCTTACTTCTTTTACAGTGGTGAGCACTATTTATAGGTCTTAAAACCTTTTTGAACTGAAGTGATAGAATGGACACATTTGAATTATTTGGAATTTCTGTAAAAATTTTGGCAGAGTGCCCTCTGTATTTTGGATAAAACAGTTCTTCAGAAAACCTGTAAAAAGCACTTCAATATGTATTTGCAAATCTCAACTCCAACATATTTCTCAACACAACATTTTTCTCAACTCAAATCCGCAGTGATTTTTTTTAAAGACTGAGATACAAGAAATATAATACAAAACTATTCAAGTAAATGAAATCTCAAATTTACATTTACAATAATTTACATTTAATTACATACCAAAATATTTTACAAGAGTTTCTATACAACTGCTCAAATAATTTACATACATATTATTACATGCATACATCAAAACCTATGTACATGGGTATACCTATGATATACCCAGGTGATCTGAATATATCTTCAAGGAAATTTACTTATCGCTCTATGCTCTTCTTACTGCGACGAGATACAAAGCTATCATTGAGTGGTGAACTCGATGGTGCACAACTATAATTTAAAACATAGTACAATATACATTGACAAAATTCTGATAAATAAATTGGGAATCTGAATACTCATCAAATTTCAAAACTCAAAATATTCGTTTCCAATAATGTAAATCATTTGTATAAATGACTTTGATCACAAAATTCAATTTATCAAATCATGACTAACCATTTAAGTAATTCCAACAAAATCAATTATACATAAACCATAATTGAAATCACAATTCCTTACCATTCAAAAGCCATTCTGTATCTCAAAAATTATTCTTTATCTCACTAACTATGCAAGACTAATCCGAAAGGGCCATCTTCGATGTGATTCTAACTCCCTATGGTCGGGGAGGTCGAATCAGATTCTAACTCCGTATGGTCGGGGAGGTCGAATCATCGTGCACAGTACCATCACAATAATGAATCTTCTGCAAGGGCCATAACGATAAAATAAAATTAGATCTAACCTCACATCAGAGGAAAATCTAAGCCTGTGCACGTACCATGGTAATCAAAACACAACTAACTCCATTCTCTTCTCAACAAATGAGAGAGACGGGTAATAACCTAGTCAAGCATCTATAGTGAGATATAAAACAATATCACAATCCTTTTAGTGAGCATAAATCACAATATAATTCGATTCAAAGTCAATTCCAATATCCAATAATTTTTATGCTCAACACAATTCAAATCATAAATTTGCATTTTTCCATGAAAATTACCATCACAATTCAAAACATGTTCTATCACAATTTTCCAAAACATAATTTATTCAATCCATAACAATGCTTAATACTTGTGGAAATACCATTTCACAAAGCTGAATTCATACATACTATAACAATTTTCAATAATCATTGAATTAAATCCAATGCTTGTTAAACATAATACATAAGAAAAAATATGTCATTTAATCATATGAAATATTCAAAACAAAATCAGTTAAAAACTAGTTGTGCAAAACACAATTTAAAATAATAATGCATAATAGTCATAATTCATTTCAATTGAAAAATACAAAAGAAATAGCCATTGTGCACAAACCTCTGATGACTGTCTCTCGGTCTGGACTCAGTGTTTCCTTCCCTTTTCCTGAGTCTTTGGTAACTGAGAAACACAATTTGAAGTGTTTCAGTACTAAATTAAATTGTCTCTAACGATAATGTTCGATAAACAATTCACTGAATACCTTTATTTGCTTAATCACCTAATATACCGACCCTCAATGTTTTTTAGGTAAATTAGGTTTTAGTGTCCTTTATATGTTACATTCGATAGGATTTTAGGGTTGGTACGTGTTACCAAACTCAATTCTATGTATATTGCGTTTTCTTGTATTTCATTGCAATTTGCTGGATTTCGGGATACTAGTTTGACCTAGCCGGACGGCCTAGTTCCCTCGGTTTTCGGGTTTCGGTCAAAACTACAAACTTGTAGATCTATGTCTTATTGCACGCAGGGCAAAATTTCAGGTCAATCCGAGTTAAGTAGGCCAAGTTATGGTCATTATACTATTGCTGGTCAAATGGCATCAAATTAAGTCAATTTTAGGTCAATTTGGTCAACTTTGGTTCGGCCAGTTTTTGGACCCGAACTTGTGCAAGCTTTTTGACTTGCTTCTGGTCATTTCTGGGTTTTGGTGTCTTCATAAGACTTGTAGGTATGGATCTTAACTATTCATGGTTAAAATTTCAGGTCAATTGGACCTGTTTTGAGTGAGTTATGGCCTAAACACTCACTGCTGCCCAATTGGTCATTTTTCAGGTCCTAATTGTACCTAATCCGAATTGGTCATTTTCTTAGGTCACCTTGCAAGCAGAATTTTGGTATGTTTTCTCAATGAAAGTTGGCACATTTTGTGCCTAGTTCCACCTCCAATTGGTCTCATACCAATTGAGGTTATACATTTAAACTTATTGGCTAAAATATACACTGCCCTTAGTTACTTTGCTTAACACACACCAATTACACACATTTACCTTGCAATATGTTTACTTCCCTTCCAAATCTGTTTTGGTACATTACCAAAACTATATATTACTTTACATTAACATCACTTTGGGCTGATTACAATTATCTTCAATACACCAAATATAACTCTAATTCCCAAAGTCCAAACACAATTACACATACACATAACATTACTAGTTTTTACGTACTCTTTACACAACAAGTTCATATACATATCCATCAATCCTTCTATGTCAATATTCTGCCAACACTTCCATGAATACATACATTTATTCAAGTGTACCCAAGCTGCCGAAAATCTTCTTCAACACCAAATTGTCCTACAATTCATCAATTCCCATCCAAGTGCCAAAAATCACCATATAAATATGAAGTAATTCACTAGGTTATTAAATCATCACAACCAACATAATTCTCATCAATTATATGTACAAATACTTCATCAATACATGATTACATGGCTGCCCAAAAATGGATATCTCAATACTCTTCAAACTTAAAAATTTCCTTCACAAAACCAACACCCATAACATGTATACAAAGTTTATCAAAGAAATCTTCAAAAATGCTAACTTACCTTATGGTTGGAGCTTGTTAAACCTTGATTAAACTTCTTAAAATTGGTATCAAACTCTTCCTTGTGATGTGTAGACAATTTTTCATGAAGGGACTTGTTGGATTTATGGCATGAAAGTGAAGATTGGAGTTCATGCATGGAGCTTGGAAGCTTTGGCCATGGAGTTCTTCTTGGAGGCTCACGGCTGAATTTTTGAGGTTGAAGAAGGAAATGAATCTGCTGTCCAAATGCAGATTAAGTGGTCCACTTTAGGTGTGAGTGGAGCACTAAGTGGAAAGATAATGTTAATTTATTCAAAAGTTTCAATTTCCCACATTTAACTCCCCATTTTTGCTATTTACATTAGGTACCCCTAAATTAATTTTTCATTATATTTTCCAAGTGTAATATTATTTATTTTTTATGGACATTTAGGTCAAAAGACAATTCGGGATGTCAAATGACCATAATGCCCCTGTTCGGGTTGCATTCCCGATTTTTCGGTAACACCCGGTTTTGTCTGTTTTTCGATTTCTCACTTTTCTTTGTACTAATTATTTAATTTTTCTTTGATATTTCTAATGATATTTATACTTCAATAAGGGTCTATTTAAGTCCTAAAAATATTTTCGGGGTTCCATGATCCAGGAGCTAGTCAACGGTCTGCCGTGACTTCCTGTCTGATCACCCATCGCTAGGGTTTTTGGCTCGCTTAACTTGGTTATATTTCTTTGCTATTATTTTTCCTTTGTTTTTCTTGTATTTTCTTTTCTTGTATTTCATTATTTTTTGTCTCCTCCCTCATGTCAAAGTGTAGTTCTAGGCATCCTAGCTGTCCGGACAACACTGGTCACCGGAGCAGTAGAACGCACTTCCGAACTTTGGGGTGTTACACTCAGTTTGCATTATTTCAGCAAATGACCGAGTTTTACCAGCAAATGATGGGGGCAATTCCACCACCACAACCACAACCACAACCTCCACCAGCACCACAGAAGTCCCATTTAGATAAACTGGAAAAACATGGGGCTGTGGATTTCTTTGGGAAGAAGGAGGATGATCCCATGACAGCGGAAAAACGGTTGGATAGAACAATCAGAGTACTGAAACAGCTTCATTACACCCCCAAGCAGAACCTAGAGGGTGCTGTGTCCCTACTTCAGGATGATGCATACCAGTGGTGAGACACAGTAACCAGTGAGGTGCAACTGGATCAAATCACTTAGGATTACTTTCTAACAGAGTTTAGGAAGAAGTATGTCAATAAGGTGTATTTAAAAGAGAGAAGAAGAGAATTTATCAGTTTGAGATAGAGGCAACTATCAGTAGTAGAGTATGAGTGAGAATTCGTCGGAATGAGCCGGTATGGGAGGGAGATAGTCCCTACAGAGGCAGAGAGGTGTAGAAGGTTCGAAGAAGGGCTCAATGACAACATGAAAGTCATGATAATAGCATTGGAGATCTTAGATTTTGCCAAATTAGTAGATGTTGCATCGAAAGTAGAAAGAGTCCGAATAAATGAGCAAACTAGAAGGGAAAGACAGCAGAAGAGGGGTCCAGGTCAATCCAGTTCATTTTCTGCTCCCAGTAAGAAGAGTAAGAGTCCTCCTGCTCAAGGTTCAGGATAACCACAAGGTCAAGGTCAGTCCTAGGGGCCCAGACTACAGTTCACACCTAGGAGAGGTCAGTCCACACCATCAGTGAGCAGCTCTCCAGGAACAGTGTTTAGGGGACTAGCCCCAGCATCTTCTGCCTATCCATTCTGCTAGAAGTGGCACTAGGGGGACTGTTGGCGAGTGACTAGTGCATGCTTAAGATGTGGATCTACAGAACATCAGATAAAAAATTATCCAAAGAGGGCTACTACAGCTGATCCAACACAAGTAGACATACCTGCTCCTGCACCACAAAGGGATAGGAAGCTCTGTAAATCTGAGGCAGCTAGTCCATCACTGAGGCTTGCATCTGAGTCAGCTGAGAGGCCAGAGGCTAGACTACCTGCCAGAGCCTATGCCATCAGAACTCAGGAGGAGCAAGATGCCCCGGACGTCATCAGGGGTACATTTTCTCTCTACAACACTTCTGTGCATGCATTGGTGGATCCAGGATCCACTCATTCATACATCTGCGTCAAACTACCCATAGAAAGGGGAGTTCCAGTAGAGGAGAGCGATCAAGATATTCTGATCACAAATCCACTAGGCCATAGTGTGGTAGTGAATAAAGTGTACAAAGGTTACCCGTTGAGAATTCAAGGGTATGAATTCTCGGCAGACCTAATTAAATTACCCTTCCACGAGTTTGACGTGATTTTGAGAATGGACTGGTTGTCACGTCATCAAGCAATAGTTGATTGCAAATTGAAGAGAATTTCTCTGAAAACTTCTGAGGATAATGAGATTATTATTGTGGGTGAAAGGACAGATTTCCTATCCAATGTTATCTCAGCCACAGTTGCAAGAAGATTGATGAGAAATGTCACACCTTACCCCTCTGTAAGGCATAACATGATCCCGTAGAATACCTAATGAACTACCGAACTTCACCTACGATAACTCATTAAGTACCCTACAAGGGATTTTAAAATAATTTTCTTACTTTCGATAAGTGGTGAGCATTTTCTAATAGGTATTAAACACTTAATTAAAGTTGAAAACTAGTTAAAATTTTTGGTCCATTTTGTTTTTTCGTAAATTTTATAAAAATTTTGGTAGAGTTGACTAGGTTTTGGTCACTTTTTATGCATGATTCCTAAATGAAAATTGTGTCATTTTGTGTCTATTTTCATTCCCAATTGGTCTCATACCAATTGGACTTGTAAATTTTCAGTTTTGGTCCCTCAAAGGGACCTTGGTCCAACTGCCAGCAGCATGACCGCACTGAATCTGAATTTAACCTCAACTCCAACACTTCCAACACACTTCATTTGGTAAAAAATGGCCATTTCTCACCTCAAACTAGGTCAACCACATCATTTCACCATTTCTACACATTTTCTCTCCTAAACCCTAAGTGTCCAAAACCCTAAATCACTAAATTGTTACATTTAACCAACTCTAAGCATATCAACCTCACTACCACATTCATACATGCTTGCCTAACATATTAAATTCAATCAAAACATAAGCATATGTATAGTAACCCTAGCTGGCTGAATTTTCAGTTTGGTCCTCCACAAATATTTTTATTTCATTTTAAGTTTATTCCTAAGTTAGTTGAGCTAAACACACAAAGTATAAACTGAATTTTTTAAACTTAAATCACTAACCTTAATTTTGATGTTCCCTTCTTCAAATTGGGGTTTAGTAGGGATTTAAAAGCTTGAAGCAAGCTTTAATTGAGTTTTAGAAATGGAGAGGGAGAGAGAGTGAGGGCGGCAACTTAGGGAAAGAAGAAGAAGACTTTTATTTATTTTTTCTTTTCTTTTCTTTTCTTTTTTTTTTTTTTTTATGTCTTAGGTAGATCATAAATCAATTTAATTAAATTTATTAATTATAATATTTATGGCATCATGCATGATGTCATCTCCCTTCACTTTTTCATTTTCTTTTTTTTTATTTATTTTTCTATTAGTTCTTTAATTTAATTCCCGACTCTGAAATTTTCTTTTCTCTGATTTTATTTGACAGTTAGGTCAAGAGTCAGCTCTTGGGGTCAATTGACCAAATTGCCCCTCGCCGGTTCAACTCGATTTGCAAATAATTCAATATTTCTTTTGGGTCCCTGACCTAATTATTTGACTAGCTTAACAATTCTTTTTCGTGATTTTCTCTTTTCCACTATGTTCGTAATGGTCCTAAGGACCACGGTGTCACATTTTACGGTTCAAAACTTGAATTTAAATCGACTTCGCGGTCCTTCTCGAGAAGGTCACCCATCGCTGTGACTCTCGGCTCGTTTAACTTCTTATGTTCTGTTTTTCTTATTTATACTTAACTAATTGACAATTACTAATTATTTGTGCTTATGGCTTATCTAATTGTCTTAAGTGTGGTTCTAATCCCTTTAATTTTCCAGACCGACCCCGGTCACCGGAATAGTGAAATATACCAGGCTATACAAATAGGGGTGTTACAATTCTCCCCCCCCTTAAAATAAAATTTGTCTCGAAATTTTACCTGGTATTAATCTCTGAATAGCTGAGGGTGCTGTCTCCTCATGTCCTCCTCTCGTTCCCAAGTAGCCTCTTGGCCTGAATGATGGTTCCACAACACTTTTACCAACGGTATCTGCTTGTTTCGTAGCTGCTTTACCTCATAAGCCAGAATCTCTATGGGTTCTTCTTCATATGTGAGGTCTGGATTCACTTCAATTTCTTTGACTGGTAGTACATGAGATGGGTCTAATCGATACCTCCTCAACATAGACACATGGAAGACATTATATATCTTCTTCAACTCTGGAGGTAGTGCCAAACAATATGCCAAAGGAACCACTCTTTCCAGAACCTCATATGGCCCAATGAAACGAGGACTCAGTTTCCCCTTCCTACCGAATCTCATAATTCTCTTCTAAGGAGAAACCTTGAGGAATACTTTCTGTCGACACCATATTTTGGCCGATCCCCAGAATTAATAAACTTTGAAACCAATCCCCAGTACTAAGTCTCCCTTTGACAGCTAACCACATTTCCGATCTCTCTTTGCTAGATAACCACATTTTCGATCTCTCCTCATAAGGAATTGAATCAATACTAAGTCCTCACATCGGTCAAAGCCTTCCCGGTCTATTAAATCACTCACCGATCTCTCAAACCCATTGTCGAATCTCTTGACCAGTCAAGTATATTCCTGATCTCTGTTGACAAACGAAATTGAACTGACACTAGATCTTTGTTACCATTTTTGTTGCCGATCTCCCTTTCAAAAGTGTAAGAATAATCAAAGGTTCCGTTCTGGTTTAATGATGATCCCGATCTTAAATGTTCAAGCCAAATTTCTAATTTTAATCAAGTCCCGTTTAGCGTTGGTTCCCTACCGATCTCATGCTCATTGTGTTTTCCGATCTCTCACACTTAGGTTAATAATCACTTTCAGTTATTTCAACATACTCAGACAATCAAGTGTTTAAATAATTTAGAAATTTTCTGATCACAACCATTCATCGAATAAAAGAGGTATTCCATTTCATTTCATTTCAAAAATTTGTACAAGTTATTCAGCTGGAGGATCAGCCCCAGCCTGATCTGCATTTTGTCCGTCTCTCCCCTCACCCTCAGCCTCCTCACTCTCCTCGCCTTCATCCTCGGGAGCTAGGTTGGCCATCCAGGAGAAGTCCTCCTCAAGGTAACGCTTCTTGTGAAGGAACGGAAGCGTGAAAAACACAAGATTATACCATTGAATTCAAAAATTTTCACCTAGGGTCACATGCATCATGCAAGATTTATTTTTATCTATTTGATTTCAATGATAAACAACATATTAAAACTCTTTTAATATGTTTTTGGATCTGTATTTGCCATTTAAGATTTTAAAATTAATCAGATTAATTTTAGAACCCTAGATTAAATCAAGAATGATTACACTAACCTCTTGATGCACTGCAGCGTGTCTGCGCCTTTGAGATTCGTCTTCAGGACACCAGATGTTGTCCCTCTAGCTTGTCCACACCAAGAACACTATGGCAGCCCTTGAATAGCTTCTAAAGCTTTTTCTATTAATTATAAAATCAATTTCTGCCTTTTAAGAGATTAAAGATGTAAACAGGACACTAGAAACAATTTTTATTGTTCTTAATTCAAGAGATTGATGGCTAATCTCTTTGAATTGATGAGAGATGAAGAAGAATAGCTGGAGAGGCTCAAAGTGGCGTGACAAATGAGAGTGGCTGCTGGTTGTGTTTTATTTTTCTCATAACAACACTTATATAGCTAGGTTAACACATTAAACCCTTGCCACATGTCACCCTTTGATTAGCTCTAGGTTTAAGTGACCCAATCACATTGTGCCAAGTGTCAAACCTATAATTAATCTTGATTTTAATCATCTTACATGATTAAAAAACATTTGGCAAGCTTATGTGTAATCCCACGTGTCACAATCTCATGGTGCCACGTGTCACACTGCAAAATGACCAAAATGCCCCTGTATCTTAATTTTGAGTTCTTAACCCAAAATAATTATTTTCTTCTTCTAATTAATTTATATCAAATATAAATTAATTAATTAATCTCTATTAATTAATTTCTCATTAATTAAATTCATATTTAAACACTTTAAATATAAATTTAACTTATATTATACATCCAATAATCTAGATTTGGTTTCAAGTCATGCTAGGGACTTTGCAATCTAATTGCAAACCAAACCTATTTAATTAATCAATTAAACTCTTTAATTAATTAATTAAATCATATTTAAATAGGTGATAACTTGTGTATGTGTGTGACTTGCTAGGCTCATCACTAATTGGCAATGAGACATGATATCAACTCTTAATATCATCAGAACTCTTTCTTACCATAAATGATTTCTCTAAATCATTTTATGAACCTCATAGACCATGGTTAACACCTAGCATAGCATGCCATGGCCACCCAATTAGTAATAAGGTTTACCTTAAATGAACCTATAATCATATGTTACCATGCACTAGAATCTCTCTGTTACAAAATCCCAACTCAAGCTGGAGTCATGGTTTATGTCAAACTCCATTTGCTATGAATATTATGTTCTCTTTTAATTCCAGCTCTTGATTAAAAAGATTTTCTCATCAAAAACTCTTTTCTGAATAAATCTATCTGTTCTGACCAGGAACTTGAAACATCAAGAACAATTAAATGAACATAGGATTTTATCTCTATTTACTTAGAGGAACAGATTCCATCTTGATCAACACCTACCTCCATATACAACTAGTAGGAGCCAACACTTGCCCATATACCCATACACAGTACAAGTATGAAAGCAGTATCAAACTCAAACTACCTATATACAAGATAACTGTGCTATCTTAGGTCTAAAGATTATATGCACTGATATGATTTATGACAAAACATTGACAAGTGTAAACTCCATGTGTTTGTCATAAGTGTCACTGGTTCGGCCTACTTATCATTTATAAGTGCCTATCATGTTTGTTATATGGTATGAGACTCACCATTCCATCTTATTTATATCTCATATAAATAACTTGGGAACAAATATGAATACAATCTTTCTGGATAAGTCATGTCCATATTATGAAGTATCCTCGATTGTGAACCTATTTATGATACTTTGTGCTAGAAATATTGTCACTCATATTCTTAACAACTTAAAAATAATATTTCTAACAAAATATCAATGGACCTTTTCTATTACACATAAATATATTATGTAAACGGAAAAGTGGAAATGCCTTTTATTAATAAAAATATATACAAGATACATACTAAATGATATGCTCTAGGGCATACTACTAACAATCTCCCACTAGCACTAGAGCCATTCATTACAATACCTTAGACCCATCTTCTCAAGATGTCAGTCTAACTGAGCTTGTGACAAAGGCTTAGTGCATGGATCAGCTGAATTTTTTCAGCTGATGTTATTTTTCTGCATGGCTATATCGCCTTGCCCAACTATATCTCTAATAATGTGGTAGTGCCTTTCTATGTGTTTGGATTTTGGGTGAGACCTTAGTTCCTTAGCCTGTATGACTGCTCCATTGTTGTCACAGTGTAGTGGAACTGCTGACTCAATGGAAGGAACTACTGTAAGTTACATCACGAACTTCTTTATCCAAACGACTTCCTTTGCGACATCGATGCAAAGAATATACTCAGCCTCTGTAGTGGAATCTGCAGTCGTGCTCTGTTTGGAACTCTTCCAACTGACTGCACCTCCATTACAAATGAACAAATATCCAGAGGTAGACTTTCTATCATCGATATCTGATTGGAAATCAGAATCAGTATAACCATCCAATTGCAAGTCTCCACCTCCATAAATCAAGAATAAATCCTTAGTTCTTCTCAAGTACTTAAGGATATTCTTGATAGCTATCCAGTGTTCCAAACCTCGATTGGATTGATACCTGCTAGTCAAACTAACAGCATATGCGATATCCGGCCTAGTACACAACATTGCATACATTAAACTTCCAATAGCCGAAGCATATGGATTCCTGGCCATCTTATCTCTTTCTTCGGGTGTCTTTGGAGATATCTCTTTAGAAAGGTGGATACCATGTCTCACTGGTAACAATCGTCTCTTGGAATCAAGCATGTTAAACCTCTTTAACACCTTTTCCAAGTATAGACTTTGGGATAAACCAATTATTCTTTTCGCTCTATCTCTATAGATGCGAATCCCAAGAATATAGGTTGCCTCCCCTAAGTCTTTCATGGAGAATGTATTTGACAACCATACCTTTATAGTCGTCAACATACCTGTATCATTACCCATCAACAGTATGTCATCCACATATAAGACAAGGAAAGTGATAGCACTGTCACTAACCTTCTTATATACACATGGATCATCCTCATTTTTGATAAAACCAAAGGATTTAATGGCTTCATCAAAACGAATGTTCCAACTCCTCGAAGCTTGTTTCAACCCATAAATAGATCGCTTTAGCTTGCATACCTTGGAACCATCTTGGGATTCAAAACCCTTAGGTTGTTCCATGAAAATGTTTTCTTCAATGTATCCATTGAGAAAAGCTGTTTTGACATCCATCTGCCAAATCTCATAATCATAGCACGCAGCTATTGCTAATAAAATCCTAATTGATTTAAGCATGGCAACAGGCGAGAAAGTCTCCTCATAGTCGATTCCTTGCCTTTGGCGAAACCCTTTCGCTACTAGCCTTGCCTTATAGGTCTCTACCTTTCCATCAGAACCAATTTTCTTCTTGAAAACCCATTTGTTACCTATAGGTATAATACCTTCAGGTGGGTCAACAAGATCCCAAACTTGATTTTTATACATGGAATCAATCTCGGTTTTCATAGCATCAATCCATTTTGAAGAGTCTATATCTGATATAGCTTCTTCATAGGTAAGTGGATCATCTCCATGATCTACTTCTTCATGAGCAGACAACTCTTGTTCTTCTTCATGAAGAAAACCATATCTCACTGGTGGGTGAGATACCCTGGTTGTTCTACGAGGAACAGCTGTAGATGTTTCATCAACGGGTATTGGTTGACTAGATGATCTATATCCATCTGATCTGTTGGTTGGTCAGAATTCTCCAATTCTAACTCTATTTGCCTTCCTTTGCCTCCTTCTTGAACAAACTGTTGTTCAAGAAATGTGGCATCTCTACTTATCACAACCTTTTGTGAAGTAGGCAAATAAAAATAATATCCAAAACTATCTTTTGGATATCCAACAAATCGACCCTTTTCTGATCTGGTCTCCAATTTATCAGTGTTCACTTTTGATATAATTTGGACAACCCCAAATCTTAACATGCTTAAGACTTGGTTTTCTTCCATGCCATATCTCATAAGGTGTGGAAGAAACTGATTTTGATGGAATCCTATTCAGAATATACAAAGCTGATTCTAATGCAAATCCCCAAAAGAAGATTGGCATATCAGTATAGCTCATCATACTACGTACCATATCCAATAGGGTACGATTTCTCCTTTCAGATACACCATTCAGCTGTGGTGTTCCTGGAGGAGTCAGCTGAGAAACAATGCCATGCTCTCTCAAGTATTCATCAAATTCAGTACTCAAATATTCACCTCCACGATCTGATCAAAGAACTTTAATATTCTTTCCTGTTTGATTTTCTACTTCAGATTTAAATTCTTTGAACTTTTCAAAAGATTTATGTTTGTATTTCATCAAATACAAATACCCAAAACTTGATTTATCATCAGTAAAGGTAATAAAATAATGAAAACCCCTCTAGCCATTTCTTTAAACGGACCACATACATCACTATGTATTAGTTCCAAAATTTTTTCAGCTCTTAGCCCTTGTCCAACAAAGGGTGATCTAGTCATTTTGCCCTGAAGGCAAGATTCACAAGTTGGAGTAGGCTCAGAGCCCAATGAGGATAGAATCCCCATTTTCTCCAATTTTGTAATCCTATCTTCTACAACATGACATAACCTTAAGTGCCAAATATATTTTGAACTTGAGTTGGTTTTCACCATGGCATTGCATTCATTTAGATTGCTATACTCTGGCCGGTGGAAACACTTTCTTACTGGCAATGGAAACACTTTCCTGTTGGCAATGGAAACACTTTCCTTTGCCTCCATCAGCTTTAGTCTTCCTTTTCTGTTTAGCTATTTTCTTGGAAGGACCAGGAATCTGAAGTTTCTTTTTCTTATTGCCCTTCTTCTTGTTGGACTTTCCAGCAGAAGAAGATGCAACCAAAGCTACCTTTTTTCCTTTATTGCCTGGCATATTCTTTTAGGCAATAACCAGCATGTTGAGTAAACCAGCTAAGGTGCATTCCTGTTTAGTCATATGGAAATTTGTCACAAAATTCCCAAAAGACTCAGGAAGGGACTGAAGGATCAAATCCGTCTGTAGTTGGAAATCCATGTTGAAGTCAAGATGTTCCAACTGCTCAATTAACCGAATCATCTTGTGGACATGATCCCCAACATTCTATCCCTCAGACATCCTCATACGGAATAACTGTCTAGATATCTCATACCTAGCATTCCTACTGTGCTCACCATACAACTCTTGTAGGTGAAGGAGGATCTCACTCGCACTCTGCATGTTCTCATGTTGCTTCTGTAACTCATTACTCATGGAAGAAAGCATGTAACACTTAGCTCTCATATCATGCTCCTTCCACTTGTCCAAAGATTCATGTTCCTCTTGTGTGGCCTCTGGAGGTAAGGGACCAGGAACATTTGAATCCAGAACATATCCTATATGTTCAAGGTTCAAGACAAGTTTCAAATTTCTTAGCCAATCAGACAGATTAGGTCCTGTCAACCTATTGCGATCAAGTATGCTTGCAAGGATATTGGATGGTGGTGGTTGTTCTGTGCTCATTATTATCAGAAAATTAATTGCAGAAATAACCAGATTAATTAGTAAATGTATCATGTAATTAACCAAATATAATTATGGTCTTTTAATCAAATTGGTCCTCCCACTAACTTAGCGAATCCTACACTTCCAAAGTAGAAAACGGAAATCCTAGTTGGATGGATTTCTAGTGGGTGATTGAATTCTTATAATTCTATTGATCATCCTCAGGTACATCCATTATTGGAATTACAATAAACTATAAGTGAGAAACTCCTTGCCCATCACATCTCATGTGAGGTTCAATCCTTTACCTAGCCCCTAATGCTCAAAATCTCAGGTACATCCATTATTGACTTATCTTGCATTAGTTAAGTTGATCCCATTGAGCCAATAATTATGCAAATAATTTTAATGTCCTCAGGTACATCCAATATTGGCCACTAAACCATTTACATATTTACAACATCTCATGCTTAACAATTATTCTTAAGAAAATCTCTTAAATAAATTGCATCTTATGCAACTATTTAAAATTTCTTAAAATAATTGCCCCAATGGAGGGCCTATGTTATAATTACTTTAATTATAGCATTTCCAACTTAATCATTTGTTTGGAAGATTTTATGGTCATTCTATTTACTATTAAGGTCTCACTTTGCACATTATCCATTTAGCATGCATATATCATATAATTGCATACATTCCCATACATTTCATGCATTCATGGATAAGCAGTAAATATGGTATGATCATGGACTTTCTAAGGGATTCAATTCTGAGCCACCAAGAATTGAATCAGGGCATTCCTAGGTGCATTTCATTCATTCATTTTACAAGAGTTGCTGAAGGAGTACATAATCAACACTTGATCTTGAATTCCTCCCACTGGTCCCACCAATGCTCTTGACCTCCTTGAACTTCTTGCAATCCAATATTACATAGTAATCCTTGGCATACCAATGATAATTTACAAGAACTTCAATAAATGAAATTACAACCCAAAAATTATTACAAACTTAATAATACATGCCCAAAATAAATTAAAATAAATTAATTAATTTACAATCCCAAAGAAATATAAAAGAAATAAATCCAATCACATTGGTCTTTTATAGTCCATGATCATCCATCATGCATATCACTATTTAACAATTAAATAAAACATACATACTTAAATTAAATTGAATATCTCATATTCAACTTAAAAATCCAGATTTGAATATGATTTAAATAAATTTAAAAATTCAGATTTGAATCTCATTCAAACAAATTTAAAAATTCAGATTTGAATCACATTCAAACAACTTCAAAAATTCAGATTTGAATCACATTCAAACATTTTTTAAAAAATCAGATTTGAATCACATTCAAATATTTTTTAAGAAATCAGATCTGAATTTTATTGAATCAATTTTAAAAAATCAGATTTAAATATGATTCAAACAACTTAAAAAATTCAGATTTGAATCACATTCAAACAACTTTTAAAATTCAGATTTGAATCACATTCAAACAATTTTTTAAAATTCTGATTTGAATCATAATTTAATTGTGTGATAAAAACTACTAACTAAACACTTTAATTAGTCAAAGAATAGGCCTTAGATCATACAACAATTGTAGAATTAAAAGCCAAACCTTAAACCACCCATGGAAGCCAAACCATGCGCACCATTGATGGTGTTTTTTCAAGTATGCCGCCAACTTGCTTTGCAACCAGGAATGAACTTTTGATCTCATGATCAAACACACAATTAAATCATATAATAAACAATCTAAATGGCAAATAGTGGCTCTGATACCAATTGAAGGAACGGAAGCATGAAAAACACAAGATTATACCATTGAATTCAAAAATTTTCACCTAGGGTCACATGCATCATGCAAGATTTATTTTTATCTATTTGATTTCAATGATAAACAACATATTAAAACTCTTTTAATATGTTTTTGGATCTGTATTTGCCATTTAAGATTTTAAAATTAATCAGATTAATTTTAGAACCCTAGATTAAATCAAGAACGATTACACTAACCTCTTGATGCACTGCAGCGTGTCTGCGCCTTTGAGATTCATCTTCAGGACACCAGATGTTGTCCCTCTAGCTTGTCCACACCAAGAACACCTATGGCAGCCCTTGAATAGCTTCTAAAGCTTTTTCTATTAATTAGAAAATCAATTTTTGCCTTTTAAGAGATTAAATATGTAAACAGGACACTAGAAACAATTTCTAGTGTTCTTAATTCAAGAGATTGATGGCTAATCTCTTTGAATTGATGAGAGATGAAGAAGAATAGCTAGAGAGGCTCAAAGTGGCGTGACAAATGAGAGTGGCTACTGGTTGTGTTTTATTTTTCTCATAACAACACTTATATAGCTAGGTTAACACATTAAACCCTTGCCACATGTCACCCTTTGATTAGCTCTAGGTTTAAGTGACCCAATCACATTGTGCCAAGTGTCAAACCTATATTTAATCTTGATTTTAATCATCTTACATGATTAAAAAACATTTGGCAAGCTTATGTGTAATCCCACGTGTCACAATCTCATGGTGCCACGTGTCACACTGCAAAATGACCAAAATGCCCCAGTATCTTAATTTTGAGTTCTTAACCCAAAATAATTATTTTCTTCTTCTAATTAATTTATATCAAATATAAATTAATTAATTAATCTCTATTAATTAATTCCTCATTAATTAAATTCATATTTAAACACTTTAAATATAAATTTAACTTATATTATACATCCAATAATCTAGATTTGGTTTCAAGTCATGCTAGGGACTTTGTAATCTAATTGCAAACCAAACCTATTTAATTAATCAATTAAACTCTTTAATTAATTAATTAAATCATATTTAAATAGGTGATAACTTGTGTATGTGTGTGACTTACTAGGCTCATCACTAATTGGCAATGAGACATGATATCAACTCTTAATATCATCAGAACTCTTTCTTACCATAAATGATTTCTCTAAATCATTTTATGAACCTCATAGACCATGGTTAACACCTAGCATAGCATGCCATGGCCACCCAATTAGTAATAAGGTTTACCTTAAATGAACTTATAATCATATGTTACCATGCACTAGAATCTCTCTGTTACAAAATCCCAACTCAAGCTGGAGTCATGGTTTATGTGAAACTCCATTTGCTATGAATATTATGTTCTCTTTTAATTCCAGTTCTTGATTAAAAAGATTTTCTCATTAGAAACTCTTTTACGAATAAATCTATCTGTCTCTGGCCAGAACTTGAAACATCAAGAACAATTAAATGAACATAGGATTTTATCTCTATTTACTTAGAGGAACAGATTCCATCTTGATCAACACCTACCTCCATATATAACTAGTAGGAGCCAACACATGCCCATATACCCATACACAGTACAAGTATGAAAGCAGTATCAAACTCAAACTACCTATATACAAGATAACTGTGCTATCTCAGGTCTAAAGATTATATGCACTGATATGATTTATGACAAAACATTGACAAGAGTAAACTCCATGTGTTTGTCATATGTGTCACTGGTTCGGCCTACTTATCATTTATAAGTGCCTATCATGTTTGTTATATGGCATGAGACTCACCATTCCATCTTATTTATATCTCATATAAATAACTTGGGAGCAAACATGAATACAATCTTTCTGGATAAGTCATGTCCATATTATGAAGTATCCTCGATTGTGAACCTATTTATGATACTTTGTGCTAGAAATATTATCACTCTTATTCTTAACAACCTAAGAATAATATTTCTAACAAAATATCAATGGACCTTTTCTATTACACATAAATATATTATGTAAGCGGAAAAGTGGAAATGCCTTTTATTAATAAAAATATATACAAGATACATACTAAATGATATGCTCTAGGGCATACTACTAACATCTTGAGCTTAGCCAGGAGATCTCTGTGGGCATTTACATAAGCGTCGGCCACTCCAGTCACCATCTCTTCCTCTTTCGCCTTGAGCTCTTCAGCAAGGTGAGCAAGTTGAGCAGCTTCATCGGCCCGGAGCGCTTGCACTTCCTTAAGAGCATGATCCCGCTCAGCCAGAACATGAGCTTGCTCGGCCAGCTTGTCCTCGTAATACTTCGATCGCCCCTCAAGTTGAGATATGTAGTCCCGAGCGGATGATAATTGGGATTGGAGGGATGCTACTTCATGACCTATCCTCTCGACCTCTTTACCCAGCCGATGCGCCTTCTCCCGGATCATGTGCTGATTCACCAAACACTCAACGTTCAAGCTCATAGATCTAGTCAAGATATCATCAAGGCTATCCGGAGACAGCCAATCTCGATCTTCTCGAAGGCAGATAGAGGACGCCAGCACCTTGGCGAAACCAGGATTCTCCCGAACCGTGTTATTTTTCTCCAGTGAATGGACCAAGACCTGGGCACCGCGAGAAAGCGGCCTCACCTGTTGTTGGGAAGGACCCCCTTCCGCGCCCGGAACAACTGGAGGAGGCGGAGGCGGCTCTTCCCTCCGAGGAGGAGATCGGATCACTTCCACCTCGAAGATCGGCGATCCCGAAGGTTGAGACGAGCCTTCTCGTATTTCCCCGGGCTCGTGACGAGGTGTCTGCATCTCCTCGGCCCGCTTCATCTCCCGTACCTTCTGGGAAGTCTCCCTCTTTCGCTTTCGGCTCTCCTTGGAGGCTTCGTCGCTTGCCATACCTACACAAAGAAGAGGTCAGTGAGATCGCTAAGGTCCTGAGATCTGAGATGTAAAAAATACCGATGCCGAGGTCAGAGAGCTGAAGCCCGCGATCTTTACCGGCGATCAATTCCATAGTCCAATGGTGCAGCTCGGCAGTCACCGCATCCGGGCAAGAGAACTTCTCTCTGCTCGCCTGCTCTTTCAAATCCATCACCATTACGCCCTCTTCTCTATTCAGGGCAAGGTGCCTCGGAATTAATGGACCCTGGTGCAGCCAACTGCGTGGGAAACCCTAAAAACCGTTTGGGATTTTGCTTCTCAGGATAAAAAAGCGATTCTTCCAATTCTTAAAGGAGGACGGCAGATCGGTAAAAAGCCCGCAGTGGGGTTTCGCCTGGAAAAACCAATGCTTGTCGTCCTTTCGACAAGTTAACCTATGAAGGTCGGCGAACACCTTGGCAGTAGGACTAATTCCCTTAGCTCGGCACAGGCCACGGAAGGCCACAAGGATCCGCCACGAGTTCGGGTGAACTTGGGCGATGCATACTTGGTGAAATTTCAGAACTTCTTTGAAGAAGTCGTCTAAAGGGAACCGCAGCCCTGCTTTTAACTGCTCTTTGTACACCATGATCATGTCATTCCCCTCAAAGAAGTGACATGTAGGTCGGTTTCTTCAAGAATGGACGGTAGCTCGTCCATGGGGAGGTTTTCTCTCCCTGAAGAATGTGTTCGTTTCGAAGATGTCACCTGCCCCTGAATTGGGGTGGAGGCCCTAACAGGTTCAGTCCAAACGCTCGGTTCGACCACCTCTACCTCATCGGATGACCACGAGACCTGAGCAGAAGGGGGGCTTGCCGCTCTCTGACCCTTGGCACCGCTCATTTTCAAAGGAAATAAAGAATTTAAACTAAAAGAAAGATCAAAGCCCTTACCGGAGTCTGATCGGCGTCGGAAGAACTTGAGAAAATGAGAGAATTTTGAAGTTGTGAGCGAGAGACTGAAAATGACATACGAGAGCAATTGGCTAACCCCACCCCTATTTATACTTGTCCGAGCATTTAATGCTCACAATGTTCCAGACACTGCATCTGTTAGCGGGACTCACCAGCTGTTCTGACACATCTCACTAATATTCCAAAATTCCATAAGGAGGGACCAGATAGTTAGGGATCGATTAATTAAAAACGATGTTTGGAAGTATGGATCGGATAAAGACTGTTCAGTTGGGAACCAGATCGAACAAACACTTCAGAGATCGGAAGCAACAATAATAAAATGATAACTGTCAAAATAAAATTTTATTTCCAAAAGCCAGATTACATCATTTGGGCGATCCCAAGAGATCGGATTACATTTCCAAAAGTCATATTACATCATTTGGGTGATTTCAAGAGATCGGATTACATTTAAGGACTTGACTACATCAAAAGCCGATCTCTAGCGATCAGCGGAACATCGCTTCTAAAGGGCCTATGTCAAAGCCCAGGCTGTGACTGATCCAAAGGATGTGTTCGACCAGAAGACCGGCCGACGACATCGGATAGATGTACAGCTTAGATGGCAGTGACAACGACTCTCATGAGAATGAGAGATCGTCACCGGTATTACCGCTCGGAACCGAGCCGCTGTCGGAACACCCAATGCGGTAAGAAGCCGAATAAAATTGGAAGGGCAACCGCCAAGGGTAGACGAAACATTAGCAGTTTTCTCGGCCAAAATCGGTTCGCCGGTTATACCGATCGAACAGCTCGAGATCGGCACGATCAAGGTCCTCGACCCGGATCGGTTAGTTAGTCTAGTTCTCTCACCATCATCAGATAAGGTCATCATAATTCCTCGATCACCGGGATCGTAAATTTTTAGTTGGGGAATAAAGAGGTCCATCGGAAAAGGATCAAAAGCCACAATCGTGGCTGGAACTTCTGCCGGAGCAGCTAGAACTGGAAAGTAAGAAGGAAGAGAGGAAAATCGAATGAGGAAAGTCTCTTCCATCAGGGGTATATATAGGGAAAAATCGGGCATTTATTGCTAAGCAGAAAACGAAGCGGACGCTTCGGGAATCGAGGGGAATTAATGCTTTGACCGGACCGGGCATAATTAAGGGAAATATTGGAATAATAGAGATCGGAAGATGGGAGACCGGTATGAAAGATCGGAGAAGGATCATGTTAAGAAGATCGGAAAGGAAGAGAGAGCAGAAAACAAAAAGAATAAGGCGCCTCCCGCCGTCGCCATGATCAGAGCCGAGGTAGTTAAAGCGTTGCAGGTAAAATCTCAACCGCATGCCCCAGAATCGCCCGCATTACTGACAGGTGCCAGAATATGTCATGACAGCGCTGTACCTCCCAATCTCCACCGTTGATCCAACTTGTAAGGACGAGCCCAAGGCCCTTGGATCAAAGCAGAAGACGACAAAACCAGCGCCTTTCACTCCTAGCCCTTGGATCGCCCCGGACAAGAGAATTTGGGACTGTCAGATTAGAGGAAGAAAAAGACAAATATTCTAAAGTGGATCTCGATCGTCTATTCTAATTCTCTTTAATTCTTGAGCTTAGGATTATGTCCTTTGAAATCTTGACCCTCCATCTCCCTCAAGATAGATCCTGACCCTTCAAGGGGAACACCCGGTCCCTATAAATACCTGTATGAAAAACAGTTTAAGGGACGGACAAAAAAGGAGGAAGTTACTATAGCGGAAGAACTCTGAAATTTAATTCAGATCGTTACTCTGCTTTCATAAGAAGAACTTTTGGAACCAGTTTTCTGAAGTGTTTCCTTAAAAGATTTTGAACACTGAAACTCTCCATTTTCAGCTCGTTCATTATCCCGTAGCATTCACATTTTTCAGTTCCTTGTTATCTTTATTTTCACTTCCATCGCCCATGCTCAATCTCATTTAAACTCGGGTATAATTTTGACTCGATTGCATTTAGTGAAGCACTCTTTGTTCCAAGGCGAACCTTAGTCTCCCGACTATCAACTTGCAATCTTATTACGTTTTGTGATTCTCGGTTAGTTCACTAGAATCGACTCCTTACAGGTCAGTATTCATGTTGCCATTTTATTAAGTTTAGTTCTTGTTTTACGCATTTCCATTCTTCATTCTTTATGTATGTTATTTTCTTTAAGTTCATATCACGCTAGAAAGATACAGAGAAAGGTTGTGCTCTAGTTTATTTCCGTGTCGATACCTTTGTTAATCTTTATTATTTCTAAGCGTAAGTCATCTAGTTCCAAGTGATACATAAGCGGTTAGATGAGATGTGGGTAACGGCAACTTAAGAGTCCTTTTGAAATAATAAAAGGTCTGAATAATAAGCCTGGAAAATGGTAAAGCTGAGTCACTAGAATGACTCAGTAGGCCATAGGGCAAGACGTCATAAGACAGAGTAAAACCAAACCCTGGATAACTAAATGGAATAGATCGGCTACCAAAAATGCTAGTGAGGCGACCATATAGGAAGGTCGGAGGAATCGGTTTGGCATCCCCTGCCCAGTCCTAAGGCACCAATAAGTTAAAGAAGTCTTGGGCAGACCCCCTGACACCTTTGAACGTCATAACCCTTAGCCTTAGGCCCTCTCAATAGGTAAAATTTAGAGAGATCGAAAAAATCCTTATCCGACTACCATTTAATTAAAAGAGGTCGGAGGAGGGTTCTTATCCGATTCTTAATCTAAAATTTTAACAAATATTTTAAAGGAGATCGGAGGAGAGTTCTTATCCGATTCTCAATCTAAAAATTTTAAAAAATATTAAAAGAGATCGGAGGAGAGTTCTTATTCGGTTCTTAAGCTTAAAAAATTTTAATAAATATTAAAAGAGATCGGAGGAGAGTTCTCATCCGATTCTCAATCCAAAAATTTTAATAAATATTAAAAGAGATCGGAGGAGAGTTCTTATCCAGTTCTTAACCTAAAATTTAAATGAATATTAAAAGAGATCGGAGGAGAGTTCTTATCCGGTTCTCAAGCTTAAAAAATTTTAACAAATATTTTAAAGGAGATCGGAGGAGAGTTCTTATCCGGTTCTCAAGCTTAAAAATTTTAATAAATATTTTAAGAGATCGGAGGAGAGTTCTTATCCGGTTCTCAATCTAAAATTTAAATAAATATTTAAAAGAGATCGGAGGAGAGTTCTCATCCAATTTCAAAAATTGGATTCTAATAAAATAGCCCTTCAAACAAAACTAACATACAACAGTAACTCACTAAGGTTGTCTCATTTACTTATGTATCTGGGTAATCCGAATTAGTGAAAAATCAAATATTCCTTTTGTCAAAAGGATTAACATTTCCATTCAAGTCCTCCTAACTAATTTATAAAGAGTGCGAAGTTAAATCTACTTGCCCTAATTAAGGGACGAGGTGGGGTGCCTAACACCTTCCCCACCCGTTTACGGACCCCGAACTTAGAATCTCTATTTTGAAGTGGTTTTATTTCAATTTATCTTCACAAATGGTTTTCTTTAGTTTTCCTCAAAACTAAAGTGGTGACTCCTCATTCTTTTCCACTTCGGTGAGGGTTCATTCAGGCGACCGCAAAACACCTTGCGACAGCTTGGCGACTCCGCTGGGGAGGTGTTTCAACTCAACCCCGGTCTAGAGGTCCAAAAGTAGATTTAATTTTTCAATCAAATTATAGTTAGGTGGGCTCACCCGGTAATATTTTATGTGTTAATTTTTGTTTATTCCTACTAACTGTTCCACTTGTTTTGTTTGTTTTACTCCTTACAGTGCTCTTCGTTTGAAAAAAAAAAGAAAAAAAAGAAAAATGGGAAAAATAAAATCCCCCTGAATTGGGAAGAGGTAAAGATGTCCCTTCACACACTGAACACTCACACGATGTCCTCACACACTTCAGCCCTATACCCGGGCTTTCTTACCCTTTTAGGAAAGTAGGAGGGGGTCATGTAGCGGTAGCCGTGGGTTCTACCCCGTTAGTATCGTGAAGGCTTCTGCTCAAATTGAAACTCGTTCTATTCACTGTGATATCTGTGGAATTTTCCCGACAATATCATGGGGATAGAATGAGGCTCTCTTGTTCTGATGAGGGCAATTTGGGAACACTGTGGCTCTTAGAAAACTAGATCTGAGCTAAACTATCACGATAGTGGAAGCGTAGTAAGCTACCTTATAAGATAGAACTATCCAATTAGGTAGCACTCATCCAGATCGAGTCTCCTATCATAGGACAAAGGGGCATACTTACTCTTACCTATTACATTTATTTTATTTTGTTCTTATTTTTAAGGGTAATCTTGAATCATATTGTTAAGAAAACCTACACATTTTCCTACTTTGATAAATGTGTAGGTACCACTCTATAACAATATAATACAAGATTACACAATTTATCTGCTAACGAGTTTTCATGAGCATCACCAAACCAAAAGTCTGTAAAAAGGATAAGCATCATTTTTATCATGGCATCCTCGAGTCAGTCGGCAGAAGAAGTTCAGAATGCTAAACTTTGGTCCAAATCAGCTCATACTCCAGTACCCCCGCAAAATGATGTTTCCAAGGCACATGCTAGCTTACTACCTTCATTGGATCTAAATAAAATTGAGGTCAGAATGAACAGCCTTGAGGGTCTGTCTAATGGTTGGAGGTCGCTTCCCGATCAGGTCAAGGCACGATTTGAGAAGAAGTACGGGAGGATTGCAAGCCTAATGTGAGTCAAGGTCCAAATCCCGGCATTAAAGGCCATGCTATCGGTCTGGAGTCCTAAGTACGGAGTATTCTCTTTCAATGATATTGATACAGTTCCCACTATGGAAAAATATCAGCCATTACTAGAGATTCCTTACCTGACGCAAAATCGAATCTACCTTCATCTCGAGCATAGGCAGGCTTGGAAACGATTGGCACATATGATGGGTACTTCCCCAGAAGAAGTAAAGTCAAAAGAAACTATCAAAGGAAACACACATGGTTGGTATTGGACACATCTCAAGAAGTGGTTAGATCAATACATTTAAGAGAAACAGTGGGATCGAGCTTCAGTGACATTCGCCTTGGGAATCTATGGCCTGATTTTGTTCCCGGGACCATCGGGAATCATAACCTGTAGCACGGTGGAAGTATTCTGGGCAGTAGAAAAGCAGGAGGTCAATCCGATATCGACAATTCTTACGGAGACCTTATTAACCCTTACCTACTGTAGACAACAGGGCAAAGGGTCCATTAAGTGTTGTTCTCAATTGTTGTACCTCTGGATTACCAGTCACATGTGTCCTGTGGAGACAAAAGGATTGACTTGGTACCTTGACCATCCTCCCATCGAGAAGATGACCCGGTTGTGTCGGTCAGAAGAATGAGCAGCGATGGCGGGAGCGGATTTTGAGTTTCAATAGCCATGATTACTTGTTGGAGAAGCGTGGCGTCGGGCCAATCCGTTTGATCGGCCGCGGGAGTGTCGGTCGGTATCCCTAATCGGAGTGACCGGATACACAAGTTACACTCCGGCATTGGTAATGAGGTAGTTTGGCTCAACACAGTCCAGAATTAACATTGGAAAATACCACCAAGGTCATTTCTACCATGAGCTCAAAGATGAGGAAGGGTTGAAAATGGCTCGCAGATCTTAGGAAAACATCACTCTGATGGAAAGGTCGCCTAAAGATCCAAGTGCCACACGCGATTATCTTGAATGGAGGGCTGACAGGGACCGAGAAAACTCAACTGCAGAATTCAAAGACAGCGACCCTCGTCGAAACGTCCTATTAGAAGAAGCTGATAATCGTCTGGCTGACTCACTACAAAAGGCAAATACCGAGAACTCACAATTGCAAGAACAAATAAAACAGTTGGAGGACCAACAGCAGAACCTTAAAAGAAAGGTGAGAAGACTCAGGGAAGAGGCAAGGGCTGAAAAGATAGGGTTCGAAGAGTAAGAGGAACGATGGGAAAAGGAAAAAGACTCTCTCCAAGTTGTGGTAAAAGAAGTAGAAATACAAAATAATAAGCTTCAGGAAAAAATGAAATATCAAGAAATACTCGTTGAAGAGTATGAACAAGAAAACAAAAAGAAGAAGCTCGAATTGAAAGAACAGGCACTACTCATCAATGATATCTTGAAAGAATGTGCTAAGGAAAGGAAGGAGAAAGAAAGACAAGCTGCTCTTTATCAAGAGCTGAAATAGAATGTTGACCAGCTGGAGAGAACGATAGCATAGGGAAAACAAGAACTATTACCTGAATCCGAGTATGCTCTAAAATCATTCGACCCTGCCAAACAAGAAGAAATGTTATATGAGTATCTCAGAAAATGTCATCTCATTATAAAGAACCTCCCAGAGCCTAGGCCGATGTAAAGAATCTGGTGTACAAATTATTCAGTTAATAAAATGATTTTTGGACCATTGTTTAGCAAAATTGTGAATGAATAGTATGACTCCCGTAGGAACTCCCTCGCTAGGGTTATGTGAAAAAATTGAATGCGCTATATGGACAGGTATCATAAATGCGCATTCAATCCAGTCATTCACAGTCAGACTATCGAACGATGCCATGATAAAGTTGATGCAATCATCCTTTCGCAGATTTCATTCTGGCTCACAAATGCCACTGTATCCTTCGTCCGGACCAAGACTTTTAGTTTTTTTACAAAATTCAAAATTCATTAAAAACCTTTTTTTGACTCCTTACAGAAAATCAACATTGCTTCAAACAAGGCAAGTCTGACCAAGCACACGGTTCAACCCAAGCAAGTGTACTTAACAAGATCTCGAACAAAGAAGATAATGGAAGATCAGGAACAAGTACAGAACCTACAAGGGCAGGTTTCCGAATTGAAGGATCAGGTCTCAGAACTTATGAGACTAATGAGGGAAATGTCCCAGAATAAACCTACTTCAGAACCTAACTTACCACTACCTCCTCCACCTCCTACAACAATGGATCCTCACCAAGCTTCAATTTCTTTTACCTTTCAGTCGCCTATTCCGGACCCGACAATCACTGTCAATCCGGCTACCATGAATAATGACCTACCTTACTCTCATTACCCAACCGTTTCAAACACCGACCCATACCCTTCAATTCTAATCCCTCCAGTTCACTCCACCCCTCATCTCCCAACTGGGGGAGCATTTCATGCAGTGGGAAGAGAAAATAATATGAGAGAAAACGAGAAACTATTTGCTCTAGAAGAGAGATTGAGAGTGATCGAAGGACTGAATATGTATGGTTCAGTCGATGTGGCATCGCTCAGATTGGTTCCTGATGTGGTGGTGCCGCCCAATTCAAAGTCCCTGATTTCGACAAGTACATTGGGAATTCAGACCCTCGCATTCACTTGGCCACCTATATCGCCAAGATGTCGACTCTGACAGATGATGACAGACTGCTAGTCCACTTCTTTCATGAGAGCCTCTCCGGGGCAGCACTGAGGTGGTGCATTCAGTTGGACAGGAGCAAACTGTGCTCCTGGAAGGATTTAGCTGATGCCTTCTTAAGACAATACAAATTTAATTGTGATGTGGCCCCTATATGGAGGGACCTCCAGAACCTGGTGCAGAAAGACAAGGAAAGCTTCAAGGAGTATGCCCAGAGATGGAGAGAAAAGGCGGCAGAAGTACACCCTTCGGTGACCGACAATAAGCTATGCTCTCTGTTCATCGAGACTTTGAAAGCTCCTTACTTCAACTTGATGATTGGAAACACTTCCAACAGCTTCTACGACATCATCCAGGCCGGTGAAAGAATAGAGGCCAACTTAAGAATGGGACGACTGTAGGAGTTGGCTGAGAACCCTGCAAAGAAGACTGTCAATTTTGGCAAGAAAAAGGAGGGTGATGTGCATTCCATCACCCGGCAGAATAATTACTCCCCACTTCCCCAAAATAACTACCGGCCATATCCTTCCCCTCATGGCCAAACCATTGCAAACATTCCGCCTCCTTTCCCGAATTATCCACACCCGCGCCCACAGTATCCCCCACCTACAAATTACCAACCTAGACCACCTCCTCCTCCTGCTCAACCGAGACCACCACAAAACAACCCAAGACCCCCAAGAAACCCTGATCCACCTCTTCCCCTCCCGCTCAGTGAAATATACCGATACCTTGTCGGTATAAATCGATGTATGCAGTTCCCCTATACCCAATTCAGCCTCCATATCCCAGGTGGTATGATGCCACTGCCCGTTGTGAGTATCATGGAGGGGCACAAGGGCATTCAACTGACAACTGCGGAGCACTCAGGGGGAGAGTACACGCTCTAATCCGAAATGGGTGGCTAAAAATTGAGGGAAACGGTTCCCTTCCCAATGTTACATCAAACCCATTGCCCAACCATAATGCGGGCAATGGTGTAAATATGATAGACCCTGACGGAGAAAGGTCGACACCGGAGGTAGACGAGCTAATTCCTCACTTTGAGGAAATTTTTGCCGTAGCAATGAAGGAAGGCTACCTTTGCCCTCAGGTATCAGGGTCAGTAAAGGATATGGGATGTCCTTATCATGGAGGGGCAGCTGATCATGAGCTGCGGGGCTGTGAGGGATTCAAGCAAGAGGTTCAGAACTTGCTATCCCTCAAAGTTCTGAGATGCCAGACAAGGTCGAAGACGGAAGGGGGAGTGAACACAACTAGATACAGCCAGAATGCTTCTACCCCTAAACCCAGAATCACCTTCTCACCCCCAGTAGCCTCACCGCCAGTAACCGTTATCCGAACTCCACCTCAGCTCCCTGTCACCAATACTCACGATGTGCCTTGGAACTATAATTTCCAAGTTTTCACTCAAGGAGCGTCAGCGAGACATCGCCTCTAATCTTGCCTTGCCTCCGGCACCACCAAAACCATGTTTTACTCCTCATGAGCATTTTAAAATGACTTATGCTGGAACTACCACCAGTACTACTCCCCAGGTTAATCTTCAGCCCGTCACTGCCACAAAATCCTCCTCACTTGAGAAAGAGATCGAGTTCATAACTTGAAGTGGGAGGTGTTACGGGAACGAAGAGAAAGAAAAGAGAAAAGGGAAAGTAAAAATGGGAGAGTCACTGAAGAATACAGAAGAGGAGGTTGAGAAAACGGAGGAAGTAGAACCTGCCGAACATAAAGAAGAGGAAGAACTGCTGCTCCAAATAATGAAACAGAGTGAATACGATGTGGTGGAGTAGTTGAGAAAGACACCTGCCCAAATTTCACTGTTATCGCTGATCCTAAGCTCAGAAGTGCACCGACAAGCCTTGCAGAGAATCCTGGATCAGGCCTTTGTAAACCCCGATATCACTCAGGGGCAGTTTGAGAAAATAGTGGGACAAATCCAGGCATCCAGTTTTGTTACTTTCTCGGAAGACGAGATAGACCCAGCGGGTTTAAGGCACACTAAAGCTCTACATGTAACAGTGAAATGTAAGGGTTGTATAGTAGCCAAGGTACTTATTGATAACGGATCGACTCTCAATATGCGCGGTGCTACCTTGGCTAGATTGCGATTGACCAATCGGATATACGTCAAAGTGCTATGGTGGTAAGAGCTTTTGGCGGTACGGAAGAAGTGTTGGGAGATATTGATTTACCACTCCAAATTGGCGCATGTACCTTCAACGTCACATTCCAGGTGATGAATATTGAACCGGCCTACACTATGTTGCTGGGGAGGCCGTGGATCTATTCTGCGAACGCCGTTCCCTCAACTCTGCACCAGAAGATAAAATACATTATGGACGGCAAAATCATCACTGTACGAGACGAAGAAGCCATTTTGGTCACCAAGCCATAATCACTCCCTTATGTGGGAGCGGCTGAGGAGTCGTTGGAAAGCTCCTTCCAGGCCCTTGAGTTACAAGAAACCAAAAATGAAGGGGCTATGGCTATGGTAGCCAAGATAATGTCGAGGAGTGGGTACGAAGAAGGCAAAGGCCTAGGCGCCACATTACAGGGAATTGTGGAACCCATACCAGCTATCCAGAAGGTAGGCCATTGTGGTTTGGGATATGAGGAAGATGCCCTTATGGATGGGCAATTCTGGATGAGGAAAATGCTTCGGGATCAAAGATTTGACCAGAAAATGGGAAAAAGGAAGGTAGTCCCAAGAATCGCAGAGATCTTCACTAAACCGGTCATTGAAATTTCGGCAGATGTGGAAGAATCACCTAATGAACCATCCATTGATGTCGTCCACCTGGATTCCTTGTATGAGGCTCTGGTCTCGCCAATAGGCGAGGGCAAGAGCTGAACAAGCTGAATGACAGAGGACATCCACATACTCAATCTCAAGTAAAGTACCTTTGGTTATCTACACTTGATCATTTTGTCCATGGTGGCAAGTGTAACTCTGTAAATGGACCTTTTTCTTATGGCATAAATATTAATGAATTAATAGCGCATTTTAAATCCAATTCTCTCTTTCTTTCCTTTTGAATTCCATCCTTATAATATGTTCTATTTTCATTCATTCAGGATCATTCATCAATTAACACCTAATAATTCAATAGACTCAGAAATTCCTCTGGTTAATTTTGAAATCCCCATGACTGCCATTACTTCAAGTGAATCTGAGGAAGATCTTACAGAAGAAAGAGGTGAAAAGAATGAACCTTCCCTAGTGCCTTGTGGAGACAAAACATGCACCATAAACTTAGGCACTGAAGAAGTAAAAAGGGAGCTTAAGATAGTGGAGAGTGAAGAATCGGGAGACATGATCAGTTTGCTTAGAGAATTCCTGGACGTATTTTCCTGGATCTATGATGATATGGTTGGTTTAGACCCCTAGATAGTGACGCACAAAATTCCCCTTATTCCGGGGACAATCCCTGTGAAGCAGAAACTAAGAAGAATGAATCCTGACACACTGCTCAAAGTTCAGGATGAAGTCAAGAAACAGTATGATGCTGGGTTCCTAGAAGTAGTCAAATATCCCCAATGGATAGCTAACGTTGTCCGGGTAATGAAGAAGGACGGGAGAATTAGGGTGTGCATTGATTACAGGGATCTTAATAGAGCAAGCTTGAAGGATGATTTCCCTCTCCCCCACATTGATGTGTTAGTAGACAATGCTGCGGGATTGGGCAAGTGTTCATGCATTGATGGGGCATCTGGGTACAATCAAATCCCAATGGATGAGGAAGATAAAGAGAAAACTGCTTTTATCTCTCAATGGGGAGTATTTTGCAATCGGGTCATGCCTTTCGGGTTGAAGAATGCCAGTGCTACCTATCAACGCGCTATGGTCACATTATTCCATGATATGATGCATAAAGAAGTAGAGGTGTACGTGGATGATATGATCATCAAATCTAGGGGAGAAGAGAGCCACGTGCAGGTGATGAGGAAAGTATTTGAGAGACTCAGGAAATATCAATTGAAACTGAACCCTGCCAAATGCATATTCGGATTTAGGTCAGGGAAATTGTTGGGATTCATAGTGAGCGAGAAGGGAATAGAGGTAGATCCAGACAAGGTTCGAGCTATTCAAGAAATGCCATCCCCAAGAACAGAAAGGGAGGTGCGCAGTTTCCTGGGAAAATTGAACTACATATCAAGGTTTATTTCCAATCTCACTGCTAAGGCCGAGCCTATTTTTAGACTGCTCTAAAAGAATAACACTACTCAATGGGATTCAGTTTGTCAAGAGGCTTTTGAGAAAATCAAGCAGTATCTGTCAAGCCCACCCGTATTGGTTCCCCCCGTGGCGGGGAGGCCTCTGATCCTGTATATGGCAGTCCAACAGAACTCGATGATGATACTGGCTGAAAAGAGAGGGCTATTTATTATCTAAGCAAAAAGTTCAATGATTGCGAGTCGAGGTACTCTTTCCTAGAGAAAACTTGCTGTAGCGTTAGCACAGACTGACAAATCGCCTCAAACACTACATGTTGAATCACAAGACATGGCTCATCTCCAGGATGGATCCTATCAAATATGTATTCGAAAGCTCATTTGTGCCAGGCAGGATAGCCAAGTGGCAGGTCATGCTCTCCCAATATGACATAGTTTATATGACCCGAAAGGCGGTGAAATGTAGCGTGATCGCCGACCTCCTAGCAGAAAATCCTATCCAGGATTATGAAGCTCTGGATTTTGAGTTCCCTGATGAGCATATTAATGAAGTAGACTGCGAAGAAGAGGGGCCAGCCGATGTATGGGAAATGTAATTCGATGGAGCTGTTAATTTGTCCGGCAATGGAGTTGGAGCCATATTGATATCCCCGGATGGAAAACACTTTTCGATAGTTGTCAAGTTGAGATTTGACTGCACCAAGAATGTCGCGGAATACGAAGCTTGTGTGATGGGTCTACAGGCTGCCATCGAAATGAAAATCAGGAAGTTGGAAGTATACGGAGACTCAGCCCTGATTATTTATCAGGTCAAGGGAGAATGGCAAACTAAGGATCTGAAGCTGATCCCTTATCAGAAATACTTACTGGAGCTGATTAAGAAATTCGAAGAAATCTCTTTCACTCATCTCAGCAGAAACAAGAATCAATTTTTTGATGCCTTAGCTACTCTAGCTGTTATGGCTCAAATCGAAGAAGGGCAGATGACTCATATATTAAAGATTAAGACAAGGAATGAGCCAGCTTATTGCTTCATGATTGAAGAAGAACCTGATGGTAAACCTTGGTATCATGACATCCTGTTTTACTGCAAAACCAGAGGATTCCCTTTGGGGGCGAGCAAAAATGAAAGGAGGATGATCCGGAGATTAGCATTAGAATACTTCCCCAGTGGAGAAACCCTATACAAGAGGAGCCTCAACGGCGAATTGTTGAGATGTGTGGATGCAAAAGAGGCGAAGAAGATCCTTTTTGAGACTCATGAGGGAAATTGTGCAACCCATGCCAATGGGCACATGATGGCTAAGCAAATCATGCGACGTGGGTATTTTTGGACTACAGTGGAAAAGGATTGCATCAAGCATTTCCGAAAGTGCCATAAGTATCAGATTTATGCAGATCCGATAAATGTGCCACCTCACAAGTTGTTCAACCTTGTCTCACCATGGCCCTTCGCAATGTGGGGCATCGATGTGATTGGTCCCATCAACCCTAAGGCATCCAATGGGCACAGGTTTATCCTGATAGCAATCGACTATTTTTCTAAAAGGGTCAAAGCCACGTCATCGCCCATATTACACAGAACACGTTTCTCAAATTCCTCAGAAACAATATCATCTGCCAGCATGGTCTCCCCAATGAAATCGTCACTGACAATGACAAGAATCTCAATGGTCCAAAGATTCAGAGATTGTGTGGTCAATACAAAATCCGACATCTCAATTCCTCCCCATACCTTCCCCAGATGAATGGAGCGGTGGAAGCCGCAAACAAAAATCTCAAGAGGATAATCGGGAAAATGACGGTCACATATAGGGATTGGCATGATATGTTTCCCTACGCTCTTCACGCATACCGGACTTCTATAAGAACCTCAACCGGGGCAACTCCATACTCACTAGTTTACGGGATGGAAGCAGTATTACCTATTGAAGTTGAAATTCCTTCCCTAAGGATTCTGAAGGAATCAGGGATTGATGAGTCAGAATGGATCAAGTCAAGGTTGGATCAGTTAAACTTGCTGGATGAGAAAAGGTTAACAGCAGCATGTCATGGGCAATTATACCAGAGGAGAATGGCTAGGGCATTTGACAAAAGCGTTCGCCGACATGAATTCCAACCTGGGGACCTGATTTTGAAGAAAGTGCTGTCAAATCAAAACGATCCCCGGGGCAAATGGTCACCAACCTACGAGGGACCCTATGTGGTTAAAAAGGCATTTTCTGGAGGAGCCTTGATCTCGACCCACATGGATGGTGAAGAATTGCCAAGACCTGTGAATGCTGACACCGTCAAGAGATACTATGCCTAAAAAAAAAAAAAAAAAAAAAAAAGGGCTAGGGGTGAAAACCCAAAAGGGAGTCCCAAGAACCAAAATGGAGAAATAAGGAATGGGGCATGAAACCGAGGATGGAGAAGAAACCGTCACGACATGAGGCTTCAGAGAACTTGAAATAATGGCAGTTAAGGGATTTCAAAGCCAGTCACAAGGAATATGTGAGATCTATCCTTGTACCCTTTTCCTTTGAAACTTTATCTTTGTTTTTATTAAAGCTATAATAAAGTCATACTTTGTTCCCTATGCTTTTATCTTCCCTTTATACTCACTCTTTAACATTATCTTTCTGCAATCTCGTTATTTAATACACTATTGATCTGTTAAAATTTTTGGCCATAAGATTAAGATTTGACAATTGATAACCTCACGTACGTTACTATGAGATTTGCAGGAAATGACCTGGAAGAAAATGGGGGGTAGGAGTGAAAACCCGAAAGGGCGCTCCTAGCAAAATGTGTTAAAGAAGGCGAAAACCCCAAAAGGGCGCTTTCTGTAAAATGAGTGAAGGATGAAAACCCGAAATGGCGTCCTGAAAAGAGCGAGCAAAAAAAAAAAAAACAAAGGAGAAAACTATAGGTGAAAACCCGGAAGGGCGCTTCAAGTCATATAGACGAAGGGGAAGTGAAAACTCGCAAGGGCGCTTTTCGAGAGAAAGTAAAAAAAACAGAAATGGGGCATTTGACGAAATGAGGCCATAGGTCAAGTCTTACAACTCGTCCTCCATTCATCATTGGCCTTCGGGATTCTGTTAAGTACACTTCATCGAGGAAGAACTTCTTGTGTCGGGATTAGACTTGCTTTGTAAGTTGATTTTAATTTTCCATCATTTTAAATTTTCTGTTATCAACCTCTGGTTCCTTAATCTAAGTTGATTTTAATTTTCAGCATTTTAAATTTTCCGTTAATCAACCTCTGGTTCCTTGATCTAAGTTGATTTTAATTTCATGCATTTACATTTCCTGTTATTAACCTCTGGTTCCTTGATCTAAGTTGATTTTAATTTCCTGCAATTTACATTTCCTGTTATCAACCTCTGGTTCCTTGATCTAAGTTGATTTTAATTTCCTGCAATTTAAATTTTCTGTTATCAACCTCTGGTTCCTTGATCTAAGTTGATTTTAATTTCCTGCAATTTAAATTTTCTGTTATCAACCTCTGGTTCCTTGATCTAAGTTGATTTTAATTTCCTGCAATTTACATTTCCTGTTATCAACCTCTGGTTCCTTGATCTAAGTTGATTTTAATTTCCTAGAATTTACATTTCCTGTTATCAACCTCTAGTTCCTTGATCTAAGTTTATTTTAATTTCATGCATTTACATTTCCTGTTATCAACCTTTGGTTCCTTGACTAAGTTGATTTTAATTTCCTGCAATTTAAATTTCCTGTTATCAACCTCTAGTTCCTTGATCTAAGTTGATTTTAATTTCATGCATTTACATTTCCTGTTATCAACCTCAGGTTCCTTGATCTAAGTTGATTTTAATTTTACTGGAATTTACATTTCCTGTTATCAACCTCTGGTTCCTTGATCTAAGTTGATTTTAATTTCCTGCAATTTACATTTCTTGTTATCAACCTCTGGTTCCTTGATCTAAGTTGATTTTAATTTCATGCATTTACATTTCCTGTTATCAACCTCTGGTTCCTTGATCTAAGTTGATTTTAATTTCCTGCAATTTACATTTCCTGTTATCAACCTCTGGTTCCTTGATCTAAGTTGATTTTAATTTCCTGCAATTTACATTTCCTGTTATCAACCTCTGGTTCCTTCATCTAAGTTGATTTTAATTTCCTGTAATTTACATTTCCTGCTATCAACCTCTGGTTCCTTGATCTAAGTTGATTTTAATTTCCTGCAATTTACATTTCCTGTTATCAAAATCTGGTTCCTTGATCTAAGTTGATTTTAATTTCTTGCATTTACATTTCCTGTTATCAACCTCTGGTTCCTTGATCTAAGTTGATTTTAATTTCCTGCCATTTACATTTCCTGTTATCAACCTCTGGTTCCTTGATTTAAGTTGATTTTAATTTCCTGCAATTTAAATTTCCTGTTATCAACCTCTGGTTCCTTGATTTAAGTTGATTTTAATTTTCTGCAATTTACATTTCTTGTTATCAACCTCTGGTTTCTTGATCTAAGTTGATTTTAATTTCCTACATTTACATTTTCTGTTATCAACCTCTGGTTCCTTGATCTAAGTTGATTTTAATTTCCTGCAATTTACATTTCCTGTTATCAACCTCTGGTTCCTTGATCTAAGTTGATTTTAATTTCCTGCAATTTACATTTCCTGTTATCAACCTCTGGTTTTTTGATCTAAGTTGATTTTAATTTCCTGCAATTTACATTTCCTGTTATCAACCTGTGGTTCCTTGATCTATGTTGATTTTAATTTCCTGCAATTTACATTTCCTATTATCAACCTCTGGTTCCTTGATCTAAGTTGATTTTAATTTCCTGCAATTTACATTTCCTGTTATCAACCTCTGGTTCCTTGATCTAAGTTGATTTTAATTTCCTGCATTTACATTTCCTGTTATCAACCTCTGGTTCCTTGATCTAAGTTGATTTTAATTTCATGCATTTACATTTCCCGTTATCAACCTCTAGTTCCTTAATCCAAGTTTATTTTAATTTAACTTATGTTGCCGATCTCTAGGTCACTAACTTAGGTATGCTTTAGTTCCCTAACTTTGAACCCCTAATCGTCCAAAATATGGGTCTAAATCTTTACATAATTCCTACACGGGGAAATTTTTCCCTTTAATAGAAATTATGTAAAGAGGGCAGCTGTCGACACCATATTTTGGCCGATCCCCAGAATTAAGAAACTTTGAAACCAATCCCCAGTACTAAGTCTCTCTTCGCTAGATAACCACATTTCCGATCTCTCCTCACAAGGAATTGAATCAATACTAAGTCCTCACATCGGTCAAAGCCTTACCGGTCTATTAAATCACTCACCGACCTCTCAAACCCATTGTCGAATCTCCTGACCAGTCAAGTATATTCCTGATCTTTGTTACCATTTTTGTTGCCGATCTCCCTTTCAAAAGTTTAAGAATAATCAAAGGTTCCGTTCTGGTTTAATGATGATCCCGATCTTAAAAGTTCAAGCCAAATTTCTAATTTTAATCAAGTCCCGTTTAGCATTGGTTCCCTACCGATCTCATGCTTATTGTGTTTTCCAATCTCTCATACTTAGGTTAATAATCACTTTCAGTTATTTCAACATACTCAGACAATCAAGTGTTTAAATAATTTAGAAATTTTCCGATCACAACCATTCATCGAATAAAAGAGGTATTCCATTTCATTTCATTTCAAAAATTTGTACAAGTTATTCAGCTGGAGGATCACCCCCAGCCTGATCTACATTTTTTCCGTCTCCCCCCTCACCCTCAGCCTCCTCACTCTCCTCGCCTTCATCTTCGGGAGCCAGGTTGGCCATCCAGGAGAAGTCCTCCTCAAGGTAACGCTTCTTGAGCTCAGCCAAGAGATCTCTGTGGGCATTTACATAAGCGCCGGCCACTCCAGTCACCATCTCTTCCTCTTTCGCCTTGAGCTCCTCAGCAAGGTGAGCAAATTGAGCAGCTTCATCGGCCCGGAGCGCTTGCACTTCCTCAAGAGCATGATCCCGCTCCGCCAGAACATGAGCTTGCTCGGCCAGCTTGTCCTCGTAATACTTTGATCGCCCCTAAAGTTGAGATATGTAGTCCCGAGCGGATGATAGTTGGGATTGGAGGGAAGCTACTTCATGACCTATCCTCTCGACCTCTTTACCCAGCCGATGCGCCTTCTCTCGGATCATGTGCTGATTCACCAAACACTCAACGTTCAAGCTCATAGATCTGGTCAAGATATCATCAAGGCTATCCAGAGATAGCCTATCTCGATCTTCTCGAAGGCAGATAGAGGATGCCAGCACCTTGGCAAAACCAGGATTCTCCCGAACCGTGCGATTTTTCTCCAGTGAATGGACCAAGACCTGGGCACCATGAGAAAGGGGCCTCACCTGTTGTTGGGAAGGACCCTCTTTCGCGCTCGGAACAACTAGAAGAGGCGGAAGCGGCTCTTCCCTCCGAGGAGGAGATCGGATCACTTCCACCTCGAAGATCGGCGGTCCCGAAGGTTGAGACGAGCCTTCTCGTATTTCCCCGGGCTCGTGACGAGGTGTCTGCATCTCCTCGGCCCGCTTCATCTCCTGTACCTTCAGGGAAATCTCCCTCTTTCGCTTCCGGCTCTCCTTGGAGGCTTCGCCGCTTGCCATACCTGCACAAAGAAGAGGTCAGTGAGATCGCTAAGGTCCTGAGATCTGAGATGTAGAAAATACCGATGCCGAGGTCAGAGAGCTGAAGCCCGCGATCTTTGCCGGCGATCAATTCCATAGTCCAATGGTGCAGCTCGGCAGTCACCGCATCCGGGCAAGAGAACTTCTCTCTGCTCACCTGCTCTTTCAAATCCATCACCATTGCACCCTCTTCTCTATTCAGGGCAAGGTGCCTCGGAATTAATGGACCCTGGTGCAGCCAACTGCGTGGGAAACCCTCAAAACCGTTTGGGATTTTGCTTCTCAGGATAAAAAAGCGGTTCTTCCAATTCTTAAGGGAGGACGGCAGACCGATAAAAAGCCCACAGTGGGGTTTCGCCAGGAAAAACCAATACTCATCGTCCTTTCGATGAGTTAACCTATGAAGGTCGGCGAACACCTTGGCAGTAGGACTAATTCCCTTAGCTCGGTACAGGCCACGGAAGGCCACAAGGATCCGCCACGAGTTCGGGTGAACTTGGGCGATGCATACTTGGTGAAATTTCAGAACTTCTTTGAAGAAGTGTTCTAAAGGGAACCGCAACCCGGCTTTTAACTGCTCTTCGTACACCATGATCATGTCATTCCCCTCAAAGAAGTGATCGGCTCGAAGATCGCCGTGACACTAATGAGTTCGAATAAGTAAGGGTGAATGTTGTATTCTTGGCTAAACGACTGTAGGTCAGTTTCTTTAAGAATGGACGGTAGCTCGTCCATGGGGAGGTTTCCTCTCCCTGAAGAATGTGTTTGTTTCGAAGATGTCGCCTGCCCCTGAATTGGGGCGGAGGCCCTAATAGGTTCAGTCCGAACGCTCGGTCCGACCACCTCTATCTCATCGGATGACCACGAGACCTGAGCGGAAGGGGGCTTGCCGCTCTCTCTGTACGGGAGCAATTGGCTGTTATACGGGAGCAATTGGCTAACCCCACCCCTATTTATACTCGTCCGAGCATTTAATGCTCACGATGTTCCAGGCATGCATCGGTTAGCGGGACTCGCCAGCTGTTCTGACACATCTCATGAATATTCCAAAATTCCATAAGGAGGGACCGGATAGTTAGGGATCGGTTAATTAAAAACGATGCTTGGAAGTATGGATCGGATAAAGACTGTTCAGTTGGGAACCAGATCGGACAAACACTTCAGAGATCGGAAGCAATAATAATAAAATGATAACTGTCAAAATAAAATTTTTTTTCCAAAAGCCAGATTACATCATTTGGGCGATCGCAAGAGATCGGATTACATTTCCAAAAGTCAGATTACATCATTTGGGCGATTTCAAGAGATCGGATTACATTTAAGGACCTGACTACATCAAAAGCCGATCTCTAGCGATCAGCAGAACATTGCATCTAAAGGGCCTATGTCAAAGCCCAGGCTGTGACTGATCCAAAGGATGTGTTCGACCAGAAGACCGGCCGACGACATCAGATAGATGTACAGCTTAGATGACGGTGACAACGACTCTCATGAGAATGAGAGATCGTCACCGGTATTACTGCTCGGAACCGAGCCGCTCTCAGAACACACAATGTGGAGGAAAGTCGCTGTCGGAACACCCAATGCGGTGAGAAGCCGAATAAACTTGGAAGGGCAACCGCCAAGGGTCGGCGAAACATTAGCAGTTTTCTCGGCCAAAATCGGTTCGCTGGTTATACCGATCGAACAGCTCGAGATCGGCACGATCAAGGTCCTCGACCCGGATCGGTTAGTTAGTCTAGTTCTCTCACCATCATCAGATAAGGTCATCATAATTCCTCGATCAACAGGATCGTAAATTTTTAGTCGGGGAATAAAGAGGTCCATCAGAAAAGGATCAAAAGCCACAATCGTGGCTGGAACTTCTGCCGGAGCAGCTAGAACTGGAAAGTAAGAAGGAAGAGAGGAAAATCGAATGAGGAAAGTCTCTTCCGTCAGGGGTATATATAGGGGAAAATCGGGCATTTATTGCTAAGCGTAAAGCGGGCCTTGGGAATCGAGGGGAATTAATGCTTTGACCGGACCGGGCCTGATTAAGGGAAATATTGGAATAATAGAGATCGAAAGATGGGAGACCGGTATAAAAGATCGGAGAAGGATCATGTTAAGAAGATCGGAAAGGAAGAGAGAGCAGAAAACAAAAAGAATAAGGCGCCTACCGCCGTCGCCATGATCAGAGCCTAGGTAGTTAAAGCGTTGCAGGTAAAATCTCAACCGCATGCCCCAGAATCGCCCGCATTCATCGACAGTGCCAGAATATGTCATGACAGCGCTGTACCTCCCAATCTCCACCGTTGATCCAACTTGTAAGGACGAGCCCAAGGCCCTTGGATCAAAGAAGAAGACAACAAAACCAGCGCCTTTCACTCCTAGCCCTTGGATTGCCCCGGATAAGAGAATTTGGAACTGTCAGATTAGAGGAAGAAAAAGACAAATATTCTGAAGTGGATCTCGGCCGTCTATTCTAATTCTCTTTAATTCTTGAGCTTAGGATTATGTCCTTTGAAATCTTGACCCTCCATCTCCCTCAAGATAGATCCTGACCCTTCAAGGGGAACACCCGATCCCTATAAATACCTGCATGAAAAACAGTTTAAGGGACGGACAAAAAAGGAGGAAGTTACTATAGCGGAAGAACTCTGAAATTTAATTCAGATCGTTACTCTGCTTTCATAAGAAGAACTTTTGGAACCAGTTTTCTGAAGTGTTTCCTTAAAAGATTTTGAACACTGAAACTCTCCATTTTCAGCTCGTTCATTATCCCGTAGCATTCACATTTTTCAGTTCCTTGTTATCTTTATCTTCACTTCCATTGCCCATGCTCAATCTCATTTAAACTCGGGTATAATTCTGACTCGATTGCATTTAGTGAAGCACTCTTTGTTCCAAAGCGAACCTTAGTCTCCCGGCTATCAACTTGCAATCTTATTGCGTTTTGTGATTCTCGGTTAGTTCACTAGAATCGACTCCTTACAGGTCAGTATTCATGTTGCCATTTTATTAAGTTTAGTTCTTGTTTTACGCATTTCCATTCTTCTTTCTTTACGTATGTTATTTTCTTTAAGTTCATATCACGCTAGAAAGATACAGAGAAAGGTTGTGCTCTAGTTTATTTCCGTGTCGATACCTTTGTTAATCTTTATTATTTCTGAGCGTAAGTCATCTAGTTCCAAGCGATACATAAGCGGTTGGATGAGATGTGGGTAATGGAAACTTAAGAGTCCTTTTGAAATAATGAAAGGTCTGAATAATAAGCCTAGAAAATGGTAAAGCTGAGTCACTAGAATGACTCAGTAGGTCATAGGGCAAGACGTCATAAGACAGAGTAAAACCAAACCCTGGATAACTAAATGGAATAGATCGGCTACCAAAAATGCTAGTGAGGCGACCATATAGGAAGGTCGGAGGATTCGGTTTGGAATCCCCTGCCCAGTCCTAAGGCACCAATAAGTTAAAGAAGTCTTGCGCAGACCCCCTGACACCTTTGAACGTCAGAACCCTTAGCCTTAGGCCCTCTCGATAGGTAAAATTTAGAGAGATCGAAAAAATCCTTATCCGACTACCATTTAATTAAAAGAGGTCAGAGGAGGGTTCTTATCCGATTCTCAATCTAAAATTTTAACAAATATTTTAAAGGAGATCGGAGGAGAGTTCTTATCCGATTCTCAATCTAAAAATTTTAAAAAATATTAAAAGAGATCGGAGGAGAGTTCTTATCCGATTCTCAAGCTTAAAAAATTTTAATAAATATTAAAAGAGATCGGAGGAGAGTTCTTATCCGATTCTCAAGCTTAAAAAATTTTAACACACTTCAACCCTATACCCGGGCTTTCTTACCCTTTTAGGAAAGTTGGAGGGGGTCATATAGCGGTACCCGTGGGTTCTACCCCGTTAGTATCCATGAAGGGTTCTGCTCAAATTGAAACTCGTTCTATTCACTGTGATATCCGTGGAATTTTCCTGACAATATCATGGGGATAGAATAAGGCTCTCTTGTTCTGATGAGGGCAATTTAGAACCTGTGGCTCTTAGAAAACTAGATCCTGAGCTAAACTATCACGATAGCTGGAAGCCATAGTAAGCTACCTTATAAGATAGAACTATCCAATTAGGTAGCACTCATCCGGTATCAGGAGTCTCCCTATCCTAGGACAAAAGGGGCATACTTACTCTTACCCTATTCTATTTATTTTATTTTGTTCTTATTTTTAAGGGTAATCTTGAATCATATTGTTAAGAAAACCTACACATTTTCCTACTTTGATAAATGTGTATGTACCACTCTGCCAACAAGATAATACAAGATTACCTGAATTTATCCTGCTAACGAGTTTTTCCGCAGGCATCACCAAACCAAAAGTCTGTAAAAAGGATAGGCATCATTTTTATCATGGCATCCTCGAGTCAGTCGGCAGAAGAAGTTCAGAATGCTAAACTTTGGTCCAAATCAGCTCATACTCCAGTACCCCCGCAAAATGATGTTTCCAAGGCACATGCTAGCTTACTACCTTCATTGGATCTAAATAAAATTGAGGTCAAAATGAACAGCCTTGAGGGTCTGTCTAATGGTTGGAGGTCGCTTCCCGATCAGGTCAAGGCACGATTTGAGAAGAAGTACGGGAGGATTGCAACCCTAATGCGAGTCAAGGTCCAAATCCCGGCATTAAAGGCCATCTTTGTCGATGCAGAGTCCTAAGTACGGAGTATTCTCTTTCAATGATATTGATACAGTTCCCACTATGGAAGAATATCAGACATTACTAGAGATTCCTTACCTGACGCAAAATCGAATCTACCTTCATCTCGAGCATAGGCAGGCTTGGAAATGATTGGCACATATGATGGGTACTTCCCCAGAAGAAGTAAAGTCAAAAGAAACTGTCAAAGGAAACACACATGGTTGGTATTGGACACATCTCAAGAAGTGGTTAGATCAATACATCCAAGAGAAACAGTGGGATCGAGCTTCAGTGACACTCGCCTTGGGAATCTATGGCCTGATTTTGTTCCCGATACCATCGGGAATCATAACCTGTAGCACGGTGGAAGTATTCTGGGCAGTAGAAAAGCAGGAGGTCAATCCGATACCGGCAATTCTTGCGGAGGCCTTATTAACCCTTACCTACTGTAGACAACAGGGCAAAGGGTCCATTAAGTGTTGTTCTCAATTGTTGTACCTCTGGATTACCAGTCACATGTGTCCTGTGGAGACAAAAGGATTGACTTGGTACCTTGACCAGCCTCCCATCGAGAAGATGACCGGTTGTGTCGGTCAGAAGAATGAGCAGCGATGGCGGGAGCAGTTTTGAGTTTCAATAGCCATGATTACTGTTGGAGGAAACTGTGGGCGTCAGGCCAATCCGTTTTGATGAGCACGGGAGGTAATCAGTCGGTATCCCTCATCGGAGTGACCGGATACAAAAGTTACACTCCGGCATTGGTAATGAGGCAGTTTGGCTCAACACAGTCCAGAATTAACATTGGAAAATACCACCAAGGTCATTTCTACCATGAGCTCAAAGATGAGGAAGGGTTGAAAATGGCTCGCAGATCTTGGGAAAACATCTCTCTGATGGAAAGGTCGCCTAAAGATCCAAGTGCCACATCTTGAATGGAGGGCTGATAGGGACCGAGAACACTCAACTGCAGAATTCGAAGACAGCGACCCTCGCCGAAACGTCCTATTAGAAGAAGCTGATAATCGTCTGGCTGACTCACTACAAAAGGCAAATACCGAGAACTCACAATTGCAAGAACAAATAAAACAGTTGGAGGACCAACAGCAGAACCTTAAAAGAAAGGTGAGAAGACTCAGGGAAGAGGCAAGGGCCGAAAAGATAGGGTTCGAAGAGCAAGAGGAACGATGGGAAAAGGAAAAAGACTCTCTCCAAACTGTGGTTAAATAAGTAGAAATACAAAATAGTAAGCTTCAGGAAAAAATGAAATACCAAGAAATACTCGTTGAAGAGTATGAACAAGAAAACAAAAAGAAGAAGCTCGAATTGAAAGAACAGGCACTACTCATCAACGATATCTTGAAAGAATGTGCTAAGGAAAGGAAGGAGAAAGAAAGACAAGCTGCTCTTTTTCAAGAGCTGAAAGAGAATGTTGACCAGCTGGAGAGAACGATAGCACAGGGAAAACAAGAACTATTACCTGAATCCGAGTATGCTCTGAAATCATTCGACCCTGCTAAACAAGAAGAAAGGTTATATGAGTATCTCAGAAAATGTCATCTCATTATAAAGAACCTCCCAGAGCCTAGGCCGATGTAAAGAATTTGGTGTACAAATTATTCAGTTAATAAAATGATTTTTGGACCATTGTTTAGCAAAATTGTGAATGAATAGTATGACTCCCGTAGGAACTCCCTCGCTAGGGTTATGTGAAAAAATTGAATGCGCTATATGGACAGGTATCATAAATGCGCATTCAATCCAGTCATTCACTGTCAGACTATCGAACGATGGCATGATAAAGTTGATGCAATCATCCTTTCGCAGATTTCATTCTGGCTCACAAATGCCACTGTATCCTTCGTCCGGACTAGGACTTTTAGTTTTTTTACAAAATTCAAAATTCATTAAAAACCTTTTTTTGACTCCTTACAGAAAATCAACATTGCTTCAAACAAGGCAAGTCTGACCAAGCACACGGTTCAACCTAAGCAAGTGTACTTAACAAGATCTCGAACAAAGAAGATAATGGAAGATCAGGAACAAGTCTGAGAACCTACAAAGCGGGTTTCGAATTGAAGGATCAGGTCTCAGAACTTATGAGACTAATGAGGGAAATGTCCCAGAATAAACCTACTTCAGAACCTAACTTACCACTACCTCCTCCACCTCCTACAACAATGGATCCTCACCAAGCTTCAACTTCTTTTACCTTTCAGTCGCCTATTCCAGACCCGACAATCACTGTCAATCCGGCTACCATGAATAATGACCTACCTTACTCTCATTACCCAACCGTTTCAAACACCGACCCATACCCTTCAATTTTAATCCCTCCGATTCCTCCACCCTCATCTCCCAAGCTGGGAGCATTTCATCTGATGGGAAGAGAAAATAAGGCGAGAAAATGAGAAACTATTTGCCCGTGTAGAGAGATTGAGAGCGATCGAAGGACTGAATATGTATGGTTCAGTCGATGTGGCATCGCTCAGATTGGTTCCTGATGTGGTGGTGCCGCCCAAGTTCAAAGTCCCTGATTTCGACAAGTACACTAGGAATTCAGACCCTCGCATTCATTTGGCCACCTATATCGCCAAGATGTCCGCTCTGACAGATGATGACAGACTGCTAGTCCACTTCTTTCATGAGAGCCTCTCCGGCGACCACGAGGTGGTGCATTCGATTGGGCAGAGCAAACTGCGCTCCTGGAAGGATTTAGCTGATGCCTTCTTAAGACAATACAAATTTAATTGCGATGTGGCCCCTATAAGGAGGGACCTCCAGAACCTGGTGCAGAAAGACAGGGAAAGCTTCAAGGAGTATGCCCAGAGATGGAGAGAAAATGCGGCAGAAGTACACCCCCCGGTGACCGACAATGAGCTATGCTCTCTGTTCATCGAGACTTTGAAAGCTCCTTACTTCAACTTGATGATTGGAAACACTTCCAACAGCTTCTCCGACATCATCTAGGCCGGTGAAAGAATAGAGGCCAACTTAAGAATGGGACGACTGTAGGAGTTGGCTGAGAACCCTACAAAGAAGACTGCCAATTTTGGCAAGAAAAAGGAGGGTGATGTGCATTCCATCACCCGGCAGAATAATTACTCCCCACTTCCCCAAAATAACTACCGGCCATATCCTTCCCCTCATGGCCAAACCATCGTAAACATTCCGCCTCCTTTCCCGAATTATCCACACCCGCGCCCACAGTATCCCCCACCTACAAATTACCAACCTAGACCACCTCCTCCTCCTGCTCAACCGAGACCACCACAAAACAACCCAAGACCCCCAAGAAACCCTGATCCACCTCTTCCCTCCCGCTCAGTGAAATATACCGATACCTTATCGGTATAAATCAGATTGTACCAGTTCCCCTATGCCCAATTCAGCCTCCATATTCTAGGTGGTATGATGCCACTGCCCGTTGTGAGTATCATGGAGGGGCACAAGGGCATTCAACTGACAACTGCGGAGCACTCAGGGCGAGAGTACACGCTCTAATCCGGAATGGGTGGCTGAAAATTGAGGGAAATGGTTCCCTCCCCAATGTTACATCAAACCCATTGCCCAACCATAATGCGGGCAATGGTGTAAATATGATAGAGCCTGACGGAGAAAGGTCGACACCGGAGGTAGACGAGCTGATTCCTCACTTTGAGGAAATTTTTGCCGTAGCAATGAAGGAAGGCTACCTTTGCCCTCAGGTATCAGGGTCAGTAAAGGATACGGGATGTCCTTACCATAGAGGGGCAGCTGATCATGAGCTGCGGGGCTGTGATGGATTCAAGCAAGAGGTTTAGAACTTGCTATCCCTCAAAGTTCTGAGATGCCAGACAAGGTCGAAGACGAAAGGGGGAGTGAACACAACTAGATACAGCCGGAATGCTTCTACCCCTAAACCCAGAATCACCTTCTCACCCCCAGTAGCCTCACCGCCAGTAACCGTTATCCGAACTCCACCTCAGCTCCCTGTCACCAATACTCACGCTGTGCCTTGGAACTATAATTTCCAAGTTTTCACTCAAGGAGCGTCAAGCAGTACATCAGCTCCTAATCTTGCCTTGCCTCCGGTACCACCAAAACCATGTTTTACTCCTCATGAGCATTTTAAAATGACTTATGCCGGACCTACCACCAGTACTATTCCCCAGGTTAATCTTCAGCCCGTCACTGCCATAAAATCCTCCTCACTTGAGAAAGAGGTCGAGTTCATAACTCGAAGTGGGAGGTGTTACGGGAACGAAGAGAAAGAAAAGAGAAAAGGGAAAGTAAAAATGGGAGAGACACTGAAGAATACAGAAGAGGAGGTTGAGAAAAAGGAGGAAGTAGAACCTGCCGGACATAAAGAAGAGGAAGAACTGCTGCTCCAAATATTGAAACAGAGTGAATACGATGTGGTGGAGCAGTTGAGAAAGACACCTGCCCGAATTTCACTGTTATTGCTGATCCTGAGCTCAAAAGTGCACCGACAAGCCTTGCAGAGAATCCTGGATCAGGCCTTTGTAAACCCCGATATCACTCAGGGGCAGTTTGAGAAGATAGTGGGACAAATCCAGGCATCCAGTTTTGTTACTTTCTCGGAAGACGAGATAGACCCAGCGGGTTTAAGGCACACTAAAGCTCTGCATGTAACAGTGAAATGTAAGGGTTGTATAGTAGCCAAGGTACTTATCGATAACGGATCAGCTCTCAATATACTACCCAGTGCTACCTTGGCTAGATTGCCAGTTGACCAATCAGATATACGTCAAAGTGCTATGGTGGTAAGAGCCTTTGACGGTACCAGAAGAGAAGTGTTGGGAGATATTGATTTACCACTCCAAATTGGCACATGTACCTTCAACGTCACATTCCAGGTGATGAATATTGAACCGGCCTACACTATGTTGCTTGGGAGGCCGTGGATCCATTTTGCGAGCGCCGTTCCCTCAACTCTGCACTAGAAGATAAAATACATTATGGACGGCAAAATCATCACTGTAAGAGGCGAAGAAGCCATTTTGGTCACCAATCCATAATCATTCCCTTATGTGGAAGCGGCTGAGGAGTCGTTGGAAAGCTCCTTCCAGGCCCTTGAGTTACAAGAAACCAGAAATGAAGGGGCTATGGCTATGGTAGCCAAGATAATGTTGAGGAGTGGGTACGAAGAAGGCAAAGGCCTAGGCGCCACATTACAGGGAATTGTGGAACCCATACCGACTATCCAGAAGGTAGGCCGTTGTGGTTTGGGATATGAGGAAGATGCCCTTATGGATGGGCGATTCTGGATGAGGAAAATGCTTCGGGATCAAAGATTTGACCAGAAAATGGGAAAAAGGAAGGTAGTCCCGAGAATCGCAGAGATCTTCACTAAACCGGTCATTGAAAATCCGGCAGATGTGGAAGAATCACATTGATGAACCATCCATTGATGTCGTCCACCTGGATTCCTTATATGAGGCTCTGGTCTCGCCAATAGCTGAGGGGCAAGAGCTAGACAACTGGACAGCAGAGGACATCCCTGTACTCAATCTCGAGTAAAGTACCTTTGGTTATCTACACTTGATCATTTTGTCCATGGTGGCAAGTGTAACTCTGTAAATGGACCTTTTTCTTATGGCATAAATATTAATGAATTAATAGCGCATTTTAAATCCAATTCTCTCTTTCTTTCCTTTTGAATTCCATCCTTATAATATGTTCTATTTTCATTCATTCAGGATCATTCATCAATTAACACCTAATAATTCAATAGACTCAGAAATTCCTCTGGTTAATTTTGAAATCCCCATGACTGCCATTACTTCAAGTGAATCTGAGGAAGATCTTACAGAAGAAAGAGGTGAAAAGGATGAACCTTCCCTAGTGCCTTGTGGAGACAAAACATGCACCATAAACTTAGGCACTGAAGAAGTAAAAAGGGAGCTTAAGATAGTGGAGAGTGAAGAATCGGGAGACATGATCAGTTTGCTTAGAGAATTCCTGGACGTATTTTGGTGGAGATATGATGATATTGTTGGTTTAGACCCTAGATAGTGACGCACAAAATTCCCCTTATTAGGGGACAATCACGTGAGCGAAACTAAAAAGAATGAATCGACACCTTTGCTCAAAGTTCGGGATGAAGTCAAGCTTGATATGATCTTTGAGTTCCTGGAAGTAGTCAAATATCCCCAATGGATAGCTAACGTTGTCCCGGTAATGAAGAAGGACGGGAGAATTAGGGTGTGCATTGATTACAGGGATCTTAATAGAGCAAGCTTGAAGGATGATTTCCCTCTCCCCCACATTGATGTGTTAGTAGACAATGCTGCGGGATTGGGCAGGTGTTCATGCATTGATGGGGCATCTGGGTACAATCAAATCCCAATGGATGAGGAAGATAAAGAGAAAACTGCTTTTATCACTCAATGGGGAGTATTTTGCTATCGGGTCATGCCTTTCGGGTTGAAGAATGCCGGTGCTACCTATCAACGCGCTATGGTCACATTATTCCACGATATGATGCATAAAGAAGTAGAGGTGTACGTGGATGATATGATCATCAAATCTAGGGGAGAAGAAAGCCACGTGCAGGTGATGAGGAAAGTATTTGAGAGACTCAGGAAATATCAATTGAAACTGAACCCTGCCTAATGCATATTTGGAGCTAGGTCAGGGAAATTGTTGGGATTCATAGTGAGCGAGAAGGGAATAGAGGTAGATCCAGACAAGGTTCGAGCTATTCAAGAAATGCCATCCCCAAGAACAGAAAGGGAGGTGCGCAGTTTCCTGGGAAAATTGAACTACATATCAAGGTTTATTTCCAATCTCATTGCTAAGGCCGAGCCTATTTTTAGACTGCTCTGAAAGAATAACACTACTCAATGGGATTCAGTTTGTCAAAAGGCTTTTGAGACAACCAAGCAGTATCTGTCAAGCCCACCCGTATTGGTTCCCCCCGTGGCGGGGAGGCCTCTGATCCTGTATATGGCAGTCCAACAGAACTCGATGGGATGTGTTTTGGGACAACATGATGATACTGGCTGAAAAGAGAGGGCTATTTATTATCTGAGCAAAAAGTTCAATGATTGCGAGTCGAGGTACTCTTTCCTAGAGAAAACTTGATGCGCGTTAGCCTGGACGGCAAATCGCCTCAAACACTACATGTTGAATCACAAGACATGGCTCATCTCCAGGATGGATCCTATCAAATATGTATTCGAAAGCTCATTTGTGCCAGGCAGGATAGCCAAGTAGCAGGTCATGCTCTCCCAATATGACATAGTTTATATGACCCGAAAGGCGGTGAAAGGTAGCGTGATTGCCGACCTCCTAGCAGAAAATCCTATCCAGGATTATGAAGCTCTGGATTTTTAGTTCCCTGATGAGCATATTAATGAAGTAGACTGCGAAGAAGAGGGGCCAGCCGATGTATGGGAAATGTATTTCGACGGAGCTGTCAATTTGTCCGGCAATGGAGTTGGAGCCGTATTGATATCCCCGGATGGAAAACACTTTCCAATAGCTGTCAAGTTGAGATTTGACTGCACCAACAACGTCGTGGAATACGAAGCTTGTGTAATGGGTCTACAGGCTGCCATCGAAATGAAAATCAGGAAGTTGGAAGTATACGGAGACTCAGCCTTGATTATTTATCAGGTCAAGGGAGAATGGCAAACTAAGGATCTGAAGCTGATCCCTTATCAGAAATACTTACTGGAGCTGATTAAGAAATTTGAAGAAATCTCTTTCACTCATCTCAGCAGAGACAAGAATCAATTTGCTGATGCCTTAGCTACTCTAGCTATTATGGCTCAAATCGAAGAAGGGCAGATGACTCATATATTAAAGATTAAGACAAGGAATGAGCCAGCTTATTGCTTCATGAATGAAGAAGAACCTGATGGTAAACCTTGGTATCATAACATCCTGTTTTACTGCAAAACCAGAGGATTCCCTTCGGGGGCGAGCAAAATCGAAAGGAGGATGATTCGGAGATTAGCATTGGAATACTTCCCCAGTGGAGAAACCCTATACAAGAGGAGCCCAAACGGCGAATTGTTGAGATGTGTGGATGCAAAAGAGGCGAAAAAGATCCTTTTTGAGACTCATGAGGGAAATTGTGCAACCCATGCCAATGGGCACATGATGGCTAAGCAAATCATGCGACGTGGGTATTTTTGGACTACAGTGGAAAAGGATTGCATCAAGTATTTCCGAAAGTGCCATAAGTATCAGATTTATGCAGATCCGATAAATGTGCCACCTCACAAGTTGTTCAACCTTGTCTCACCATGGCCCTTCACAATGTGGGGCATCGATGTGATTGGTCCCATCAACCCTAAGGCATCCAATGGCCACAGGTTTATCCTGGTAGCAATCGACTATTTTTCTAAATGGGTCGAAGCCACGTCATACGCCCATATTACACAGAACACGTTTCTCAAATTCCTCAGAAACAATATCATCTGCCAGCATGGTCTCCCCAATGAAATCATCACTGACAACGCCAAGAATCTCAATGGTCCAAAGATTCAGAGATTGTGTGGTCAATACAAAATCCGACATCTCAATTCCTCCCCATACCGTCCCCAGATGAATGGAGCGGTGGAAGCCGCAAACAAAAATCTCAAGAGGATAATCCGGAAAATGACGGTCACATATAGGGATTGGCATGATATGCTTCCCTACGCTCTTCACGCATACCGGACTTCTATAAGAACCTCAACCGGGGCAACTCCATACTCACTAGTTTACGGGATGGAAGCAGTATCACCTATTGAAGTTGAAATTCCTTCCCTAAGGATTCTGAAGGAATCAGGGATTGATGAGTCAGAATGGATCCAGTTAAGGTTGGATTAGTTAAACTTGCTGGATGAGAAAAGGTTAACAGCAGCATGTCATGGGCAATTATACCAGAGGAGAATGGCTAGGGCATTTGACAAAAGCGTTCACCCACGCGAATTCCAACCCGGGGACCTGATTCTGAAGAAAGTGCTGTCGAATCAAAACGATCCCCGGGGCAAATGGTCACCAACCTACGAGGGACCCTATGTGGTTAAAAAGGCATTTTCTGGAGGAGCCTTGATCTCGACCCACATGGATGGTGAAGAATTGCCAAGACCTGTGAATGCTGACACCGTCAAGAGATACTATGCCTAAAAAAAAAAAAAAAAAAAAAAAAAGGGGGCTAGGGGTGAAAACCCGAAAGGGAGTCCCAAGAACCAAAATGGAGAAATAAGGAATGAGGCATGAAACCGAGGATGGAGAAGAAACCGTCACGACATGAGGCTTCAGAGAACTTGAAATAATGGCAGTTAAGGGATTTCAAAGCCAGCCACAAGGAATATGTGAGATCTATCCTTGTACCCTTTTCCTTTGAAACTCTATCTTTGTTTTTATTAAAGCTATAATAAAGTCATACTTCATTCCCTATGCTTTTATCTTCCCTTTATACTCACTCTTTAACATTATCTTTCTGTAATCTCGTTATTTAATGCACTATTGATCTGTTAAAATTTTTTGCCATAAGATTAAGATTTGACAATTGATAACCTCACGTCCTTTACTATGAGATTTGCAGGAAATGACCTGGAAGAAAATGGGGGGTAGGAGTGAAAACCCGAAAGGGCGCTCCTAGCAAAATGTGTTAAAGAAGGCGAAAACCCCAAAGGGGCGCTTTCTGTAAATTGAGTGAAGGATGAAAACCCGAAAGGGCGCTTCCAGTCATATAGACGAAGGGGAAGTGAAAACTCGCAAGGGCACTTTTCGGGAGAAAGTCAAAAAAACAGAAATGGGGCATTTGAAGAAATGAGGCCATAGGTTAAGTCTTACAACTCGTCCTCCATTCATCATTGGCCTTCGGGATTCTGTTAAGTACACTTCATCGGGGAAGAACTTCTTGTGTCGGAATTAGACTTGCTTTGTAAGTTGATTTTAATTTTCCAGCATTTTAAATTTTCTGTTATCAACCTCTGGTTCCTTAATCTAAGTTGATTTTAATTTTCAGCATTTTAAATTTTCCGTTAATCGACTTCTGGTTCCTTGATCTAAGTTGATTTTAATTTCATGCATTTACATTTCCTGTTATCAACCTCTGGTTCCTTGATCTAAGTTGACTTTAATTTCCTGCAATTTACATTTCCTGTTATCAACCTCTGGTTCCTTGATCTAAGTTGATTTTAATTTCCTGCAATTTAAATTTTCTGTTATCAACCTCTGGTTCCTTGATCTAAGTTGACTTTAATTTCCTGCAATTTAAATTTTCTGTTATCAACCTCTGGTTCCTTGATCTAAGTTGATTTTAATTTCCTGCAATTTACATTTCCTGTTATCAACCTCTAGTTCCTTGATCTAAGTTGATTTTAATTTCCTGCAATTTACATTTCCTGTTATCAACCTCTGGTTCCTTGATCTAAGTTGATTTTAATTTCCTGCAATTTACATTTCTTGTTATCAACCTCTGGTTCCTTGATCTAAGTTGATTTTAATTTCATGCTTTTACATTTCCTGTTATCAACCTCTGGTTCCTTGATTTAAGTTGATTTTAATTTCCTGCCATTCACATTTCCTGTTATCAACCTCTAGTTCCTTGATCTAAGTTGATTTTAATTTCATGCAATTACATTTCCCGTTATCAACCTCTAGTTTCTTAATCCAAGTTTATTTTAATTTCCTACAATTTAAATTTTCTGTTATCAACCTCTGGTTCCTTGATCTAAGTTGATTTTAATTTCCAACAATTTAAATTTTCTGTTATCAACCTTTGTTTCCTTGATCTAAGTTTATTTTAATTTTCTGCAATTTACATTTCCTGTTATCAACCTCTGGTTCCTTGATCTAAGTTGATTTTAATTTCATGCATTTACATTTCCCGTTATCAACCTCTAGTTCCTTAATCCAAGTTTATTTTAATTTCCTATAATTTAAATTTTCTGTTATCAACCTCTGGTTCCTTGATCTATGTTGATTTTAATTTCCTACAATTTAAATTTTCTGTTATCAACCTTTGTTTCCTTGATCTAAGTTGATTTTAATTTCCTGCAATTTCCATTTCCTGTTATCAACCTTTGGTTCCTTGATCTAAGTTGATTTTAATTTCCTACAATTTACATTTCCTGCTATCAACCTCTGGTTCCTTGATCTAAGTTTATTTTAATTTCATGCATTTACATTTCCTGTTATCAACCTTTGGTTCCTTGATCTAAGTTGATTTTAATTTCCTGCAATTTAAATTTCCTGTTATCAACCTCTGGTTCCTTGATCTAAGTTGATTTTAATTTCATGCATTTACATTTCCTGTTATCAACTTCTGGTTCCTTGATCTAAGTTGATTTTAATTTAATGGAATTTACATTTCCTGTTATCAACCTCTGGTTCCTTGATCTAAGTTGATTTTAATTTCCTGCAATTTACATTTCCTGTTATCAACCTCTGGTTCCTTGATCTAAGTTGATTTTAATTTCATGCATTTACATTTCCTGTTATCAACCTCTGGTTCCTTGATCTAAGTTGATTTTAATTTCCTGCAATTTACATTTCCTGTTATCAACCTCTGGTTCCTTGATCTAAGTTGATTTTAATTTCCTGCAATTTACATTTCCTGTTATCAACCTCTGGTTCCTTGATCTAAGTTGATTTTAATTTCCTGCATTTACATTTCCTGTTATCAACCTCTGGTTCCTTGATCTAAGTTGATTTTAATTTCCTGCATTTACATTTCCTGTTATCAACCTCTGGTTCCTTGATTTAAGTTGATTTTAATTTCCTGCCATTTACATTTCCTGTTATCAACCTCTGGTTCCTTGATCTAAGTTGATTTTAATTTCATGCATTTACATTTCCCGTTATCAACCTCTAGTTCCTTAATCCAAGTTTATTTTAATTTCCTACAATTTAAATTTTCTGTTATCAACCTCTGGTTCCTTGATCTAAGTTGATTTTAATTTCCAACAATTTAAATTTTCTGTTATCAACCTTTGTTTCCTTGATCTAAGTTGATTTTAATTTTCTGCAATTTACATTTCCTGTTATCAACCTCTGGTTCCTTGATCTAAGTTGATTTTAATTTCATGCATTTACATTTCCCGTTATCAACCTCTAGTTCCTTAATCCAAGTTTATTTTAATTTCCTACAATTTAAATTTTCTGTTATCAACCTCTGGTTCCTTGATCTAAGTTGATTTTAATTTCCTACAATTTAAATTTTCTGTTATCAACCTTTGTTTCCTTGATCTAAGTTGATTTTAATTTCCTGCAATTTCCATTTCCTGTTATCAACCTTTGGTTCCTTGATCTAAGTTGATTTTAATTTCCTACAATTTACATTTCCTGCTATCAACCTCTGGTTCCTTGATCTAAGTTTATTTTAATTTCATGCATTTACATTTCCTGTTATCAACCTTTGGTTCCTTGATCTAAGTTGATTTTAATTTCCTGCAATTTAAATTTCCTGTTATCAACCTCTGGTTCCTTGATCTAAGTTGATTTTAATTTCATGCATTTACATTTCCTGTTATCAACCTTTGGTTCCTTGATCTAAGTTGATTTTAATTTCCTGCAATTTAAATTTCCTGTTATCAACCTCTGGTTCCTTGATCTAAGTTGATTTTAATTTCATGCATTTACATTTCCTGTTATCAACTTCTGGTTCCTTGATCTAAGTTGATTTTAATTTAATGGAATTTACATTTCCTGTTATCAACCTCTGGTTCCTTGATCTAAGTTGATTTTAATTTCCTGCAATTTACATGTCCTGTTATCAACCTGTGGTTCCTTGATCTAAGTTGATTTTAATTTCATGCATTTACATTTCTGTCATCAACCTCTGGTTCCTTGATCTAAGTTGATTTTAATTTCCTGCAATTTACATTTCTGCTATCAACCTCTGGTTCCTTGATCTAAGTTGATTTTAATTTCTGCAATTTACATTTCTGTTATCAACCTCTGGTTCCTTGATCTAAGTTGATTTTAATTTCCTGCATTTACATTTCTGTTATCAACCTCTGGTTCCTTGATCTAAGTTGATTTTAATTTCTGCATTTACATTTCCTGTTATCAACCTCTGGTTCCTTGATTTAAGTTGATTTTAATTTCACGCCATTTACATTTCTGTTATCAACCTCTGGTTCCTTGATCTAACTTGATTTTAATTTCATGCATTTACATTTCCGTTATCAACCTCTAGTTCCTTAATCCAAGTTTATTTTAATTTCCTACAATTTAAATTTTACATTATCAACCTCTGGTTCCTTGATCTAAGTTGATTTTAATTTCCAACAATTTAAATTTTCTGTTATCAACCTTTGTTTCCTTGATCTAAGTTGATTTTAATTTTCTGCAATTTACATTTCCTGTTATCAACCTCTGGTTCCTTGATCTAAGTTGATTTTAATTTCATGCATTTACATTTCCCGTTATCAACCTCTAGTTCCTTAATCCAAGTTTATTTTAATTTCCTACAATTTAAATTTTCTGTTATCAACCTCTGGTTCCTTGATCTAAGTTGATTTTAATTTCCTACAATTTAAATTTTCTGTTATCAACCTTTGTTTCCTTGATCTAAGTTGATTTTAATTTCCTGCAATTTCCATTTCCTGTTATCAACCTTTGGTTCCTTGATCTAAGTTGATTTTAATTTCCTACAATTTACATTTCCTGCTATCAACCTCTGGTTCCTTGATCTAAGTTTATTTTAATTTCATGCATTTACATTTCCTGTTATCAACCTTTGGTTCCTTGATCTAAGTTGATTTTAATTTCCTGCAATTTAAATTTCCTGTTATCAACCTCTGGTTCCTTGATCTAAGTTGATTTTAATTTCATGCATTTACATTTCCTGTTATCAACTTCTGGTTCCTTGATCTAAGTTGATTTTAATTTAATGGAATTTACATTTCCTGTTATCAACCTCTGGTTCCTTGATCTAAGTTGATTTTAATTTCCTGCAATTTACATTTCATGTTATCAACCTCTGGTTCCTTGATCTAAGTTGATTTTAATTTCATGCATTTACATTTCCTGTTATCAACCTCTGGTTCCTTGATCTAAGTTGATTTTAATTTCCTGCAATTTACATTTCCTGTTATCAACCTCTGGTTCCTTGATCTAAGTTGATTTTAATTTCCTGCAATTTAAATTTCCACCATCAACCTCTGGTTCCTTGATCTAAGTTGATTTTAATTTTCCGCAATTTACATTTCTGTTATCAACCTCTGGTTCCTTGATCTAAGTTGATTTTAATTTCCTGCATTTACATTTCCTGTTATCAACCTCTGGTTCCTTGATCTAAGTTGATTTTAATTTCCTGCCATTTACATTTCCTGTTACCAACCTCTGGTTCCTTGATCTAAGTTGATTTTAATTTCCTGCAATTTAAATTTCCTGTTATCAACCTCTGGTTCCTTGATCTAAGTTGATTTTAATTTCCTGCAATTTACATTTCCTGTTATCAACCTCTGGTTCCTTGATCTAAATTGATTTTAATTTCCTGCAATTTACATTTCCTGTTATCAACCTCTGGTTCCTTGATCTAAGTTGATTTTAATTTCCTGCATTTATATTTTCTGTTATCAACCTCTGGTTCCTTGATCTAAGTTGATTTTAATTTCCTGCAATTTACATTTCCTGTTATCAACCTCTGGTTCCTTGATCTAAGTTGATTTTAATTTCCTGCAATTTACATTTCCTGTTATCAACTCTGGTTCCTTGATCTAAGTTGATTTTAATTTCTTGCATTTACATTTCCTGTTATCAACCTCTGGTTCCTTGATCTAAGTTGATTTTAATTTCATGCATTTACATTTCCCGTTATCAACCTCTAGTTCCTTAATCCAAGTTTATTTTAATTTAACTTATGTTGCCGATCTCTAGGTCACTAACTTAGGTATGCTTTAGTTCCCTAACTTTGAACCCCTAATCGTCCAAAATATGGGTCTAAATCTTTACATAATTCCTACACGGGAAAATTTTTCCCTTTAATAGAAATTATGTAAAGAGTGGCAGCTGTCGACACCATATTTTGGCCGATCCCCAGAATTAATAAACTTTGAAACCAATCCCCAGTACTAAGTCTCCCTTTGACAGCTAACCACATTTCCGATCTCTCTTCACTAGATAACCACATTTCCGATCTCTCCTCACAAGGAATTGAATCAATGCTAAGTCCTCACATCGGTCAAAGCCTTACTGGTCTATTAAATCACTCACCGATCTCTCAAACCCATTGTCGAATCTCCTGACCAGTCAAGTATATTCCTGATCTCTGTTGACAAACAAAATTGAACTGACACTAGATCTTTGTTACCATTTTTGTTGTCGATCTCCCTTTCAAAAGTTTAAGAATAATCAAAGGTTCCGTTCTGGTTTAATGATGATCCCGATCTTAAATGTTCAAGCCAAATTTCTAATTTTAATCAAGTCCCGTTTAGCGTTGGTTCCCTACCGATCTCATGCTCATTGTGTTTTCCGATCTCTCACACTTAGGTTAATAATCACTTTCAGTTATTTCAACATACTCAGACAATCAAGTGTTTAAATAATTTAGAAATTTTCCGATCACAACCATTCATCGAATAAAAGAGGTATTCCATTTCATTTCATTTCAAAAATTTGTACAAGTTATTCAGCTGGAGGATCACCCCCAGCCTAATCTACATTTTTTCCATCTCCCCCCTCACCCTCAACCTCCTCACTCTCCTCGCCTTCATCCTCGGGAGCCAGGTTGGCCATCCAAGAGAAGTCCTCCTCAGGGTAACGCTTCTTGAGCTGAGCCAAGAGATCTCTATGGGCATTTACATAAGCGCCGGCCACTCCAGTCACCATCTCTTCCTCTTTCGCCTTGAGCTCCTCAGCAAGGTGAGCAAATTGAGCAGCTTCATCGGCCCAGAGCGCTTGCACTTCCTCAAGAGCATGATCCCGCTCCGCCAGAACATGAGCTTGCTCGGCCAGCTTGTCCTCGTAATACTTCGATCGCCCCTAAAGTTGAGATGTGTAGTCCCGAGCGGATGATAGTTGGGATTGGAGGGAAGCTACTTCATGACCTATCCTCTCGACCTCTTTACCCAGCCGATGCGCCTTCTCCCGGATCATGTGCTGATTCACCAAACACTCAATGTTCAAGCTCATAGATCTGGTCAAGATATCATCAAGGCTATCCGGAGACAGCCTATCTCGATCTTCTCGAAGGCAGATAGAGGACGCCAGCACCTTGGCGAAACTAGGATTCTCCCGAACCGTGCGATTTTTCTCCAGTGAATGGACCAAGACCTGGGCACCACGAGAAAGGGGCCTCACCTGTTGTTGGGAAGGACCCTCTTCCACGCTCGGAACAACTAGAAGAGGCGGAGGTGGCTCTTCCCTCCGAGGAGGAGATCGGATCACTTTCACCTCGAAGATCGGCGGTCCCGAAGGTTGAGACGAGCCTTCTCGTATTTCCCCGGGCTCGTGACGAGGTGTCTGCATCTCCTCGGCCCGCTTCATCTCCTGTACCTTCCGGGAAATCTCCCTCTTTTGCTTCCGGCTCTCCTTGGAGGCTTCGCCGCTTGCCATACCTGCACAAAGAAGAGGTCAGTGAGATCGCTAAGGTCCTGAGATCTGAGATGTAGAAAATACCGATGCCGAGGTTAGAGGGCTGAAGCCCGCAATCTTTGCCGGCAATCAATTTCATAGTCCAATGGTGCATCTCGGCAGTCACCGCATCCGGGCAAGAGAACTTCTCTCTGCTCGCCTGCTCTTTCAAATCCATCACCATTGCACCCTCTTCTCTATTCAGGGCAAGGTGCCTCGGAATTAATGGACCCTGGTGCAGCCAACTGCATGGGAAACCCTCAAAACCATTTGGGATTTTGCTTCTCAGGATAAAAAATCAGTTCTTCCAATTCTTAAGGGAGGACGGCAGATCGATAAAACGCCCGCAGTGGGGTTTCGCTTGGAAAAACCAATATTCATCATCCTTTCGATGAGTTAACCTATGAAGGTCGGCAAACACCTTGGCAGTAGGACTAATTCCCTTAGCTCGGTACAGACCACGGAAGGCCACAAGGATCTGCCACCAGTTCGGGTGAACTTGGGCGATGCATACTTAGTGAAATTTCAGAACTTCTTTGAAGAAGTCGTCTAAAGGGAACCGCAACTCGGCTTTTAACTGCTCTTCGTACACCATGATCATGTCATTCCCCTCAAAGAAGTGATCGGCTTGAAGATCGCCGTGACACTTAATGAGTTCGAATAAGTCAGGGTGAATGTTGTATTCTTGGCTGAACGACTGTAGGTCAGTTTCTTTAAGAATGGACGGTAGCTCGTCCATGGGGAGGTTTTCTCTCCCTGAAGAATGTGTTCGTTACGAAGATGTCGCCTGCCCCTGAATTGGGGCGGAGGCCTGCGAGTTCGTCGAGCGCTCGGTCCGACCACCTCTACCTCATCGAATGACCACGAGACCTGAGCGAAAGGGGGGCTTGCCGCTCTCTGACCCTCGGCACCGCTCATTTTCAAAGGAAATAAAGAATTTAAACTAAAAGAAAGATCAAAGCCCTTACCGGAGTCTGATCGGCGTCGGAAGAACTTGAGAAAATGAGAGAATTTTGAAGTTGTGAGTGAGAGACTGAAAATGACATACGGGAGCAATTGGCTAACCCCACCCCTATTTATACTCGTCCGAGCATTTAATGCTCACGATGTTCTAGGCACTGCATCGGTTTGCGGGACTCGCCAGCTGTTCTGACACATCTCACGAATATTCCAAAATTCCATAAGGAGGGACCGGATAGTTAGGGATCGGTTAATTAAAAACGATGTTTGGAAGTATGGATCGGATAAAGACTGTTCAGGTGGGAACCAGATCGGACAAACACTTCAGAGATCGGAAGCAACAATAATAAAATGATAACTGTCAAAATAAAATTTTATTTCCAAAAGCCAGATTACATCATTTGGGTGATCCCAAGAGATCGGATTACATTTCCAAAAGTCAGATTACATCATTTGGGCAATTTCAAGAGATCGGATTACATTTAAGGACCTGACTACATCAAAAGCAGATCTCTAGCGATCAGCGGAACATCGCATCTAAAGGGCCTATGTCAAAGCCCAGGCTGTGACAGATCAAAAGGATGTGTTCGACTAGAAGACCGGTCGACGACATCAGATAGATGTACAGCTTAGATGGCAGTGACAACGACTCTCATGAGAATGAGAGATCGTTACCGGTATTACCGCTCGGAACCGAGCCGCTGTCGGAACACCCAGTGTGGAGGAAAGTCGCTGTCGGAACACCCAATGCGATGAGAAGCCAAATAAACTTGGAAGGGCAACCGCCAAGGGTCGGCGAAACATTAGCAGTTTTCTCGGCCAAAATCGGTTTGCCGGTTATACCGACCGAACAGCTCGAGATCGGCACGATCAAGGTCCTCGATCCGGATCGGTTAGTTAGTCCAGTTCTCTCACCATCATCAGATAAGGTCATCATAATTCCTCGATCACCGGGATCGTAAATTTTCAGTCGGGGAATAAAGAGGTCCATCGGAAAAGGATCAAAAGCCACAATCGTGGCCAGAACTTCTGCCGGAGCAGCTAGAACTAGAAAGTAAGAAGGAAGAGAGGAAAATCGAATGAGGAAAGTCTCTTCCGTCAGGGGTATATATAGGGGAAAATCGGGCATTTATTGCTAAGCAGAAAATGAAGTGGACGCTTCGGGAATCGAGGGGAATTAATGCTTTGACCGGACCGGGCCTGATTAAGGGAAATATTGGAATAATAGAGATCGAAAGATGGGAGACCGGTATGAAAGATCGGAGAAGGATCATGTTAAGAAGATCGGAAAGGAAGAGAGAGCAGAAAACAAAAAGAATAAGGCGCCTACCGCCGTCGCCATGATCAGAGCCGAGGTAGTTAAAGCATTGCAGGTAAAATCTCAACCGCATGCCCCAGAATCGCCCGCATTACTGACAGGTGCCAGAATATGTCATGACAGCGCTGTACCTTCCAATCTCCACCGTTGATCCAACTTGTAAGGACGAGCCCAAGGCCCTTGGATCAAAGAAGAAGACGACAAAACCAGCGCCTTTAACTCCTAGCCCTTGGATCGCCCCGGACAAGAGAATTTGGGACCGTCAGATTAGAGGAAGAAAAAGACAAATATTCTGAAGTGGATCTCGGCCGTCTATTCTGATTCTCTTTAATTCTTGAGCTTAGGATTATGTCTTTTGAAATCTTGACCCTCCATCTCCCTCAAGATAGATCCTGACCCTTCAAGGGGAACACCCGATCCCTATAAATACCTGCATGAAAAACTGTTTAAGGGACGGACAAAAAAGGAGGAAGTTACTATAGCGGAAGAACTCTGAAATTTAATTCAGATCGTTACTCTGCTTTCATAAGAAGAACTTTTGGAACCAGTTTTCTGAAGTGTTTCCTTAAAAGATTTTGAACACTGAAACTCTCCATTTTCAGCTCGTTCATTATCCCGTAGCATTCACATTTTTCAGTTCCTTGTTATCTTTATCTTCACTTCCATCGCCCATGCTCAATCTCATTTAAACTCGGGTATAATTCTGACTCGATTGCATTTAGTGAAGCACTCTTTGTTCCAAAGCGAACCTTAGTCTCCCGGCTATCAACTTGCAATCTTATTGCGTTTTGTGATTCTCGGTTAGTTCACTAGAATCGACTCCTTACAGGTCAGTATTCATGTTGCCATTTTATTAAGTTTAGTTCTTGTTTTACGCATTTCCATTCTTCTTTCTTTACGTATGTTATTTTCTTTAAGTTCATATCACGCTAGAAAGATACAGAGAAAGGTTGTGCTCTAGTTTATTTCCGTGTCGATACCTTTGTTAATCTTTATTATTTCTGAGCGTAAGTCATCTAGTTCCAAGCGATACATAAGCGGTTGGATGAGATGTGGGTAACGGCAACTTAAGAGTCCTTTTGAAATAATGAAAGGTCTGAATAATAAGCCTGGAAAATGGTAAAGTTGAGTCACTAGAATGACTCAGTAGGTCATAGGGCAAGACGTCATAAGACAGAGTAAAACCAAACCCTGGATAACTAAATGGAATAGATCGGCTACCAAAAATGCTAGTGAGGCGACCATATAGGAAGGTCGGAGGATTCGGTTTGGCATCCCCTGCCCAGTCCTAAGGCACTAATAAGTTAAAGAAGCCTTGCGCAGACCCCCTGACACCTTTGAACGTCAGAACCCTTAGCCTTAGGCCCTCTCGATAGGTAAAATTTAGAGAGATCGAAAAAATCCTTATCCGACTACCATTTAATTAAAAGAGGTCGGAGGAGGGTTCTTATCCGATTCTCAATCTAAAATTTTAACAAATATTTTAAAGGAGATCGGAGGAGAGTTCTTATTCGATTCTCAATCTAAAAATTTTAAAAAATATTAAAAGAGATCGGAGGAGAGTTCTTATCCGGTTCTTAAGCTTAAAAAATTTTAATAAGTAGTAAAAGAGATCGGAGGAGAGTTCTTATCCGGTTCTCAAGCTTAAAAAATTTTAACAAATATTTTAAAGGAGATCGGAGGAGAGTTCTTATCCGGTTCTCAAGCTTAAAAATTTTAATAAATATTTTAAGAGATCGGAGGAGAGTTCTTATCCGGTTCTCAATCTAAAATTTAAATGAATATTTAAAAGAGATCGGAGGAGAGTTCTCATCCAATTTCAAAAATTGGATTCTAATAAAATAGCCCTTCAAACAAAACTAACATATAACAGTAACTCACTAAGGTTGTCTCATTTACTTATGTATCTGGGTAATCCGAATTAGTGAAAAATCAAATATTCCTTTTGTCAAAAGGATTAACATTTCCATTCAAGTCCTCCTAACTAATTTATAAAGAGTGCGAAGTTAAATCTACTTACCCTAATTAAGGGACGAGGTGGGGTGCCTAACACCTTTACCACCCGTTTACGGACCCCGAAATTAGAATCTCTGTTTTGAAGTGGTTTTATTTCAATTTATCTTCACAAATGGTTTTCTTTTGTTTCCCTCAAAACTAAAGTGGCGACTCCTCATTCTTTTCCACTTCGGTGAGGGTTCGTTCAGGCAACCGCAAAACACCTTGCGACAGCTTGGCGACTCCGCTGGGGAGGTGTTTCAACTCAACCCCGGTCTAGAGGTCCAAAAGTAGATTTAATTTTTCAATCAAATTATAGTTAGGTGGGCTCATCCGGTAATATTTTATGTGTTAATTTTTATTTATTCATACTAATTGTTCCGCTTGTTTTGCTTGTTTTACTCCTTACAGTGCTCTTCATTTGAAAAAAAAAAGAAAAAAAAAAGAAAAATGGGAAAAATAAAATCCCCCTGAATTGGGAAGAGGTAAAGATGTCCCTTCACACACTGAACACTCACACGATGTCCTCACACACTTCAGCCCTATACCTGGGCTTTCTTACCCTTTTAGGAAAGTTGGAGGGGGTCATGTAGCGGTACCCATGGGTTCTACCCCGTTAGTATCCGTGAAGGGTTCTGCTCAAATTGAAACTCGTTCTATTCACTATGATATCCGTGGAATTTTCCCGACAATATCATGGGGATAGAATAAGGCTCTACTGTTTACAGTAGGGGCAATTTGGGAACCTGTGGCTCTTAGAAAACTAGATCCTGAGCTAAACTATCACGATAGCTGGAAGCCATAGTAAGCTACCTTATAAGATAGAACTATCCAATTAGGTAGCACTCATCCAGATCGTGAGTCTCCTATCCTAGGACAAAGGGCATACTTACTCTTACCTATTACGCTTATTTTATTTTGTTCTTATTTTTAAGGGTAATCTTGAATCATATTGTTAAGAAAACCTACACATTTTCCTACTTTGATAAATGTGTAGGTACCACTCTGCCAACAAGATAATACAAGATTACCTGAATTTATCCTGCTAACGAGTTTTTTCGCAGGCATCACCAAACCAAAAGTCTGTAAAAAGGATAGGCATCATTTTTATCATGGCATCCTCGAGTCAGTCGGCAGAAGAAGTTCAGAATGCTAAACTTTGGTCCAAATCAGCTCATACTCCAGTACCCCCGCAAAATGATGTTTCCAAGGCACATGCTAGCTTACTACCTTCATTGGATCTAAATAAAATTGAGGTCAGAATGAACAGCCTTGAGGGTCTGTCTAATGGTTGGAGGTCGCTTCCCGATCAGGTCAAGGCACGATTTGAGAAGAAGTATGGGAGGATTGCAACCCTAATGCGAGTCAAGGTCCAAATCTCGGTATTAAAGGCCATGCTGTCGGTCTGGAGTCCTAAGTACGGAGTATTCTCTTTCAATGATATTGATACAGTTCCCACTATGGAAGAATATCAGACATTACTAGAGATTCCTTACCTGACGCAAAATCGAATGTACCTTCATCACGAGCATAGGCAGGCTTGGAAACGATTGGCACATATGATGGGTACTTCCCCAGAAGAAGTAAAGTCAAAAGAAACTGTCAAAGGAAACACACATGGTTGGTATTGGACACATCTCAAGAAGTGGTTAGTGTTAGTAGTATGCCCTAGAGCATATCATTTAGTATGTATCTTGTACATATTTTATTAATAAATGGCATTTCCACTTTTCTGTTTATATAATATATTTATGTGTAATAGAAAAGGTCCATTGATATTTTGTTAGAAATATTATTCTTAAGCTGTTAAGAATATGAGTGACAATATTTCTAGCACAAAGTATCATAAATAGGTTCACAATCGAGGATACTTCATAATAAGGACATGACTTATCCAGAAAGATTGTATTCATGTTTGTTCCCAAGTTATTTATATGAGATATAAATAAGATGGAATGGTGAGTCTCATGCCATATAACAAACATGATAGGCACTTATAAATGATAAG